>NC_085136.1:313534734-313834734 GCF_035046485.1 Aedes albopictus | reverse complement strand
TGGCGCGAAACATTGGATCATGGTAAGGTTTCTATCCCGTGTGTCGATCAGCGTGTTCTTATCGTAGGCCAGAGTATAGCAGAATTTCACCCGACGCCAATCCGTGTTGTCCAAAGTTCGGCCAACGGAATTCGCTCAGTCCAAGGCAGGGTTGTGCAGTTTCAGTATGGTTAATGTCGAACGACACTCACTTTAATCATCACTTCAAACGCAGTCCATCAAAACATAAATCGATTCACGCAAAAGCCACTCAATCCAACCCTCATTCAATGCAGAGTCAACCACATCCAACAGCAGCGATCGTCTCTTGTTTTCGAACCACACGATGAAACACCGAAGCGATTTTTTGTTCTACGCCTTGCATTCATATTCATAGGACGGACTATGTTTGTGTTTGTTGCGCCATGCAATACTACTTAACAAATTGACATTCATCCTGGCCCTTTCAGATGAGAGTCACCCAGCAGTGAGTGACATACCTCTGCGTCGGAACGACTGTTAACAAGCGTTCGGCTGATCAGGGGATTTGCAAAGAAAGAGCGTGACGTCAGCAGCCACCGTATTAATGCGTTCGTCTCGAATGTGTTCGTTAGCAACATAGAGCCGGTCGGCTGTAGCGTTGATGGAGGAAGAACGGCAATGTTGATGTTGCGGCTTTTTGTGTTATGATGGTGATAATGCACAAGACTGGTCCTAGAATCTCAATCTTCATACGGCATGCCTCATCGGCTAGTTGCGCTATAAGTCGTTGCCGTTGAATCAGTTCGTAATCCTTTTATTTTCGGTTTCTGTAACGGTTTTTGAGGTTTCGGTAACAGTAGATTGTTGGCCAAAGGTCCTCTATCCACCGTGATGGCGCTGCCATCTTAGGTATATCCTCCAGTGGAGGAGTGTATTTCATACTCAACCGCTGGATGCCAGAACAGACGCTGTTTATCCCGCACCTCCTTGGTGAAGAGACGCTCGGGGTGTACCTCCTCAATCTAGCTGATGTCAGAAGGACAACAGGGGTTGCCATTGATCTTGGTTTGTATTATTCTGTTGTTGTTTTTCCTTTGCAATGTTTGTTCACGGTTGGCTTGCAGGGCCGCACACCAACTCCCCTACTTTCCAGAGGGCCATTCAGAAGGTCGGCTCCTGGAACATTTGTGCCATTACACCATGGGAGGACCGTAGTGCACAGTTGAGCTTTAGAGTCCTTCCTTGGTTCTTCAGCCACCCTAACATGGGGTTCGCGGACGCTATTGTGAGCCGTTCCTCTAGAAGAACAGACGTTTAGGTTTGCAGAGCCTCCCTTTCCCTGTCAGATTATAACGGAAGTTTCCACCAGGGTTAGTTACCCGATCTTCTCTAAGGTTTCTCGTAGTTCGTCCTGGGAAGTAGGGATAAGAGTTGTTGAGCAGATGCAAATGGATCTCAATGGGATCTAAATTACGAAAAATTCTTATGCTTCTTGGTCTTTTAGGAGCGCTTTAGAGAAGTTCCAATGCACTTCAGAGCGTTTCAGCGAGTTTCAGAAGTGTTCCGGGTAGTTTTTGGGGGCTTCACAGGCTTTCCGGTAAACTTCGAGGGAGTTTCAGAGACGCTTTAGGGCGTTTCGGGAGGGTTTTGAAGTGCTACAGCTGGTTTCGAAAGGCTTCCCGAGAGTTTTAGCATGAGTTTCATTGGGTTTCAGTTTTTTGATGAGTTTCATTGGGTTTCAGAGGGGTTCAAGGAGTTTCAGAGGCATTGCAAAGCCTTTCTAGGGTTTTAGAGGTGTTTTAGGGGCTTCACAGGATTTCAGGTGAGCATTTTCAACCCAAAACACGAAAAAATATACCGTTTTTGACTCAATATTTTTCAATTTGATGAGATTTTGTTCTTGTATTGGATCTCACCTAATTTTTGGAAAGGGAGTATGCAAAAAACTTAATTTTCTTATTTGAAAACATATAGGGCATAGTTTCCCAAACTGTGGGTTGCGACCCCCCAGGGGGGTCACCGGCCTTTTTCCAGAGGGTCGCGAAGGACAGTTAAATAATTTACTGTAACAGACAACAAATGAGGGAATTTTTATGGTGGGTCGCCGAAAGCACGTCTACTGGCAAAAGGGGGTCGCGCACTCAAAAAGTTTGGGAACCTATGATATAGGGGAACTTACGTATTTTCGGCCATTTTATTCTTTTTGTTATGGGGGGTTCCTTGAAACCTATTGAACTCAAAATTGGCCTTGAATCTTTCCCAACCTAACTAGGTTATACGATCATGTTTTAGGAAATTTGGCCGTCAAAAACCCTCGTGACGAAGAGAACAACCCTACCAAGAATGTTGATCACAGCAACCGGCAGTCGATGGTCACGATCACAGCAATCACTGCAGAAGTGATAACTACTTTTCTTTTCGTTCTTATTCGAACCGCTACTGAATGAAGACGGTACCAAAACCACTGCTTACTTATTAGGTTATTGGCCCGATACGTGAAGGAGTATTGAATCAAGTGAAATGGAGGACGAGAAGAAGTGAATTTCGACGGAAGGAACTACGATCCGTGGGCTTACCGAATGCGTGTGTTGTTGGAAGAAAAGGACACTACAAGTTGTATCGAGGAATCCATGAACGAGGAAGAATTTGCTGTACACCCTGGAGATACTGCGGAGGTAAAGGCGAGAAAGAAGCATCAACTCGAGGAAAAATGGAAGCTTGATCGGAAGTGCAAGAGTCTGATCGTACACCGCGTTGCCGATAGCCACCTGGAATTCGTGATGGAAAAAAGAACTGCTAAGGAATGCTGGGATAGCCAGCAAGGAACTTTCCAACGTGAGAGATCTCGCTAACCGTTAGTACTACCGGAGAAGACTTGGTTTGCTGAAGTTGAGGAGCGGTACGACATTGTTGGAGTACGTCAAGGTATTGCAAGGACTACAGATGACTGGTGCCAAGGTGTTGATTTGAAAAAGATGATGCAATCACTCAACTACTGCTCACGTTACCGGAACAATACGACGGTCTGTGCACGCCGCTAGAAACAATGGCATTTGAGAAGCTGTTGGAATCGGTGTTTACTGGAAAGAGGTCTTCGTTCAAGTGCTAAAATTGTGGAAGATTCGGACACAAGCGCTCGGAATGCAAAGCGAAGATTATGGATGCTTGCGGAAAACCACGTGAGTATTCAAAGTTTAACGGAACACGAAAAGGACGAGCAAATGTGAATTGTGCTACCGATAGAGCTGCCGATATTGCTTTCGTTGCGGCCTGCGAACCGGAGCAGCAGTTACGGAGAAGACCAACGATTCTTTACAGTAGTTTCTGGACTCAGGAGCATCTGACCATATGGCAGAAGAAAAAAGCTATTTCGAAGAACCGCACCATTTGCCGAAGGAGATAAAAATCGCCGTTGCAAAAAGTGGCCAATCGCTAATCGTACGCTGGAACTATTCGGACCTGTGGAGAAGTAGATGGAAGGAAGATATTCTCAATTGTCGAACGTTCCTGGATTACACCTGAATTTGTTCTTCATCAGTCGTCTGGAAGAGAAAGGTATGGCCATTACAGTTGCCGGTGGAATAGTTGAAATCGAGAAGGATTATCAAACTGTCGGCAACTGGTCGGAAATGTGGAATACTTTATAAACTGAATGTCACCTGGTACAAGTCAGGAGAAGCCTTGCTGACCAAGGAAGTAGAACTTGAGCTCTCTGGCATCGAAGATATGGTCACCTGGGTGAAGCATGAAATGATGAGTACGAAAGCGACGTTATCGGCAGGAATCAAACAAAAACCATGCGAAAAGTGTCTGAGTTGAAAACAAGCTCGTCAACCATTTGGAAGTTGTGATGTTATATAGCAGTGTGGAAACGTCAACGGCCTATGCCTTGAAGGCGAAAGCATTTGTAGAAGATATTCCTAGTAGTATAGCCGAATTGAAGAAAAGAGAAGATTGGAACCGATGGAAAACAAGATTCGAAAGTGAACTGCAGAGTTTGAAGAAAAACAAAACGCCAACAGAACGCGGAAGCTAGAACCCAGGCCTGAAGGTAAGAAAATCGAGGAAAGCAAATCGTTGCCAAAGGATACTCCCAGAGGATGAATTACGATTACACCGAAACCTATGCTCCAGTGATTACGACGTTCCGAATCATGCTGAGTATTACGAACCATTGAAAGTACATCATACCAAATGGACGTGAAAACAGCGTTTCTGAATGGAAACTTGAAGGGAAAAATTTATAGGGTATTGGTTCCCTTATTAAGCATGTGGCTCCCATTTTCATCCTACGAAAAACGAAGGATTAAAGCGCTGTTTGTTTTGTTTCTTATTTTTGTATTTTTTGTTAGAAGTGAGCACCCATGAAAACAAAAAGAACGGAATCAATCGGTGCCTTAACCGCATGTTTTCGAATAGGATGAATATGGGAGCGTGAGATTACTGATGGCACACATACCCTATGAACCAGCCAGAAGGATTCGAAGATGGAGATCGAAATTTGGTATGCCGCCTACAGAAATTGCTTCATGGACTCAAGCAGAGGCCACGAAGCTGGAATGGAGCATTATTTTCATTTGTGCTGAGATTGGGATTCAAGCGTTCAAATTATGATTGCTGTTTTGTAAGTGGAAACGAAATGGAGATGTTATTGTATATGTACGTATGTATGTACGTGCAAGACATTTTGCTGATGCCAAACAATATCGAAGAAGACATACAATCAAAGCACAACTTTCGGAAAAAATCTAAATGAGCGATATGGCAGAAATTAAGCAGTTTCTTGGGATAAAAGTTGAACAAGATGTCAAACAGGGACGATTGAATGTCAGGCAGCCGAAATACATTGATGGTAAACGCTTTATAATGGAACATTGTCGGCCAACGTCAGCTCCAATGGAACAAAAATCTCAATTTGGACTTCGAGAAAATCAGGAAGTGACGAAATACCCGTATAAGGAACTAATTGGATGCCTGTCGTATCAAATGCTATCAACAAGACCAGATGTAGCGGTGACAGTTAGCACTTCTAGCCGAGATCAATCAATGAAAAGGATTTCTCCTAAAAAATCGACCTTGTTAACCCAGTCTACTGTATATAGATTGTGCTCTTCTCCATACTCTACCTAAGCTGTGATCAGCCCAATTACCTACGACCAAAAGATTAACGCAGTTAATTACTGCCGAAGGCCTCCCGTCTATTTGAACACAGCGTTGAATAAGCAGCTGAGTTTCGTGCTTAAAATGCTTAAACATGGAGGAATGCATCTTGATCCAACCTAACCTACTGCAGCAAGCTTCACGTAATCTCACTCATCTCAAAGATGATTTGCAACGAGGGGTTAAACTGGTAGGTAAGTCGAGTCGATGCTTGTCGTCGTCGTCATTTACGCGGCCCGAAATCGATGCGAAAACAATAGGTAGAGGTACCTAGTGGTGGTTGCTATTCAAACCGGCTAAATCAACATAAGTGGCCAATTTGGTTTGTTTTGAAATATTTCACGAAACGGAAAAAATAACATCACAAATCGGCTTTAGTCTAGAAGTGGTCGGTTGATCGTCTGCCGGCGAAAAAAAAGTGGATGCACCCATCGCGCACTAATTAATGTGAATAATTATTTTTTTCGAGTACTGCGTCATTGTCTGCTGCGAACGAAGGTCTGCGTGTGTCAAAATTCAATCGAATTCATTAAATTGCAGTTGGTTCGATGTCGGTCCGAGTCCGCGAAGCTTCTCGATACCTGCCTGGCCTAGCTATAGCTGCTGCTGGTAGCTGGTGGCCAAACAGATTTCTTCATCTCGTTGAATTTTATTTCTGATGGATTTGTTTGCGTTTCTTTTCAGGTGGTCACAGCACATTCTTCGCCATGCTGAACTCGTTTGTACATATTGTTATGTATTTCTACTACATGGTAGCTGCCCTAGGACCAAAGTACCAGAAGTACATCTGGTGGAAGAAGTACCTCACCGCTTTCCAGATGGTAGGTTTCCCAGGAATTATTTGTAAGGAACTACGACAACCTAACAGTACATTTTAATTGTTAGGCTAGTACTGCTTAGAAAATTTGATCGCGAGACAACAGTGAGGGCGATAGCCCTCCAAGGCCAACCACCTCACGTCCGCGTGAGGTGGTGTGCCCTACCGATCAATTAATTTGCAATTAATTAGGTTCGCGCATTTGCACTAACCACTTCCTCCTTTTCCATCTCCTCCGCGCTACTCGCAGCTGCAATTTGTGGCAATCTTCACGCACCAGTTCCAGCTGCTGTTCACCGACTGCGACTACCCGAAAGGTTTCATGGTGTGGATCGGACTGCACGGCGTCATGTTCCTGTTCCTGTTCTCGGACTTCTACAAGCAGGCGTACAGCAAGCGGAAGGCGCGACGGGCTGCTGCTGCCGAAGCCAACAGCAAACAGTACGATGCGCTGGTCAACGGCACAAGTCACACGCACAACGGCTCGATGCCCAACGGTCACCATCTGTACCAGAACGACAAGCTGTCCAACGGCGACCTGGCCAACAATAACCAGGGAGCGTGCATGGTAAGTTTTCGATGGCTCTGTGTCATTGTTCATCATTGCATTATCCCGAATGATCATCTATTAAACGCCATGAGACCGAGCCTAATTATTCATAGGTGCTAATTACATGTTCAAACTTTCTGGGATATCAAAAACCAAAGAACTGAAAGGTTTTCGCAAATTTTGGGATCTATTTTGAAATTTTGAAGTCTTGGGAAATCCCAGTACCTACTTTACCGGAAACTTTCGATCACGCTGCCTGTAATCTGACGAACAACCTGTGACCAATGTCAATATTGGGCCTTAGAACACACCAAGCTCGTTCCCTCAAGTGGTAAATGGATAATCGAACTTTAATTTTGTTTACAAATTGTCGGCGATTGACGTCAATCGAACAAGTAGAATCTGTACACTCATTGTCCATAGAGCCAAGCGGGAAGTACAGAACTGCTGGTGATGCAGGCGAATAACTTGTTCAATCAACCTCATCATCCTCCGACGAACGCAATTGATGGCTATTTATCCGCGGCATGAAGTCCCCCACGACCATCATCGGCAATTTTCGGTTCAATTATCCGGCACCGCGCCGCGCCGCACCGCGTCACACACGCGTCCCGGTGAAACAACTTTGAATCTGCGTGGATAATTACCCACGGTGTTGTTCTCGGAATGATTCTGACTATTTTGGGATTCGATATGGTATCAAACCCACAAAAAAAAAGCGCTGACCAAAGGTGATACGATGGCGTCTTCTTCGGTTGATTTATGTATACTTTCCTGTACGCCCATCATCATCGGACGGACAAGAACTGGATTTTTTTTTGTTTTCTATGCGGTGAAGTACCCTGCCACACGACACCCAACCAACCAGCGGTTGGTAAAGCCGAGGTCGAGTACAAGTGGATTTACTGGCGTCATTACAGGGAAGATTAACGATCGCCGCCAGTCAGCGGGTACTCCGGTGTACACACTTCATGAAGTTTACACTGTTTTGATGAGTGGTGGTAAAAAGTAGATAAACCATAGCCCCAAGAATGACGGGTTTTGCGGTAGCAGTTGAGGGTCCTATAAAATTAGATTGTTCATAATTTATGGCCGTGCGGTGGTCACAGTTGAACAGTTTGGGACGCAAAAACAGATGAACGTGTTCGTCTTTCACAGTTTGATGGAGATTGTTTGATGACCATCCAGGATGTCGACGGCTTCTGACTGATTTCAGGCAAAAACACGGGTTAATAAATTTGTAGCAGGGTAGCTAAAGCTCGTTCCGGGATTCCTCTCGGAATTTCATCTGCTTTTGTTTGGAATTCGCGGAAATTATTCCCTGGAGTTTCATGCTCTCACTCTAAAAAGGAAAATAAGGAACTCTAAGCATACCTTAGAGAAAAAATAATGAAAAAATAAGAAATTTGCTATCAATAGTAAAGTTCTAATAGACTAAACATGATCACACGAAAAAAATTGCAGTCTTTGGTGTAGTTCCAAAAAAATCTCCTCTCACTCATCTAAACTCTAAACGAGCGCAAGAGATGATAACTATTCTGAAGGAAAAAGGACTGTAAGATTACATTGCAGCTTATTACAAAAATGTCTATCTAAAAATTTTCTCTGAGTTCTCTTTCGCTTCTACTCTCATTCGATCTAATTTTACCTTTTTTCTATTCAGTAAGACCATGGTGAGAGTGTCAGGGTTCGATTTAGGTCGATCTAGCCACAAATGACGATGCCTTTTTCTAACTTTTTTTTACATTCCCTTACTGCCCTTGTAGCATATTTGTTGGAAAAAAAAACACAGGCGAGGCTTTGTTCTCCAAACCCAGGCACTGACTGATATCGCTACCAGCTCAGTGCCTCTCCTTTATTCAATCTAGGTATAACATATTTACAATTTATTTCCATTTACCTACCAGTTGATACCTAGCTCTCCACTGAGCAGTGTGATGCACTTCCAAGGATGTACCTACCATTCAACACTCCTCCTCATCACACACTCTCAGATCCGACGCGTCCCGAGCTTCACCTGGCCACGTACTCCTCCAGCCTACCGAGCTCCTCCTTAGCAACCGAGCTACCAGACTCCTCCTGGCTCCAAGCAGACTCTGCTACCAGGCCCTGGCTCCAAGCTACGTCTGCTACTAAGAGGCTACCAAGCTCCTCCTGGCTCGAAGCGTCTTCCGCCTCAAGTACCTTCTGCCATCCAGCTCCAGCGTCCATCGATCAGCCAGCACCTTCTGCCTCTTGGTTCCAGCGCAGGTTCCAGCACGGCTATCAATCCTCACCGAGTGTTGGTCCCCTCACCGCATCTTGGTGTCTCAACGAATATTGGCACCAGGCCTCATCGCATCTTGACACCTCATCGGGTATTGGCCTCCTCATCGTATCTTGGATACCGCATCTCGGTCTCCTCGCTTCCCGAACCACCACCAGGGCGTCCCTGGGCCCATAACCTGTTGGAAATAAAAAACACAGGCGAGGCTTTGTTCTCCAAACCCAGGCACTGACTGATATCGCTACCAGCTCAGTGCCTCTCCTTTATTCAATCTAGGTATAACATATTTACAATTTATTTCCATTTACCTACCAGTTGATACCTAGCTCTCCACTGAGCAGTGTGATGCACTTCCAAGGATGTACATACCATTCAACAATATTACACTATCGAAAAATATCCTTGCTCCTCACATGGAGTAATCCTTACAGGAACCGCGTGAACTTATCTTGAGAAATCGAGTTTCAGGAAAAATCCTATAAGGAATATCGCAATCCACGAGGAATTTCGTCAGAAATCGCTGGAACAATCACGTGAGCAAGTCATGAAATAATCCTGGAGTAATCCCTGAAAGATATGAAGAAGTGTCCCTGAGAGTCTTCCGGAGGAATTCTTGAATTAGCCCCAGGAGGAGTTAAGGAAAGAATCTCGAAAAGATTCTTGGAGAAATCATCTCGGAAAGCTTTCCTGAAAGAATCTCGGGAGAAATCCCTGAATGAGTCCTGGGAGAGATCCCTTATGGGAATTAAGGAATCGCTGGAAAAATTACTGGAATATTCGAGAATAAATCTTCGGAAGAATTTCCTGAAAGAATTATCCAGTCAATGATAGGATCCCGGAAAAAATGAGTAGAGGAATTCCGAAAAAAAAACCTGAAAGCATGTCGAGAAAAATTCCTCAAGGAAGCCCGTGGAAAAATCAATGAAGAAATCCCGGTAGAACTCAATAAAAGAACCCTAGGAGGAATACTTGAAGAAATTCCGGAATGATGCCTGGAAGAAATTCCCTGAAAGAATTCCGGGAGACACCCCAGGAATAACTCTGAAGAATTTCTCGAAAAAATCGCGCCAGAAATCCCTTAATATTGTTGGTGTTAACACTGAATGAATCAGAAAAGAGTCTCTTTGAATTTCCTTGAAGAATCTTTGGAAGAATCCAGGAAGAGATGTCTTAAACAATCTTCGAGGAATACGAGATGAAACCCCAGGAGCAATGCCTGAAGAAAATCATCGAATGAATTTCTGGAGGAATCCTAAAAGGAACTAGTGTATGTATCGCGGGAAGAATCTCCGTACATCTCAGAAGGATTCCCTGTAAAAAATCTGAAGATATCCCCAAAGGAAACTCTGAAAAGATCCTTGAAAAAATCATTTAAAGAATCTTGGGAGCAATCTCGAAGAAATACCGAGATAAATTCATAAGGAAGGAAACCCAAAAAGAATCAATGAAGGAATCACGGGAGAAACATCTGAAGGAATCCCTGAAAGGATCCAGGAGAAATCCCCAACAGAACTCCAAAGGACAATCAGTGAAGTAATCACAGAAGGAGTCCCGGAAGAAATTTCACTAATGAACCAGTGTTGATACTGGCAACACTTCTGGTCACGCTCCGATGACGGCCGGAGCGAACCGTCAAACTTATGTCAGGGAATCTGTAGTGGTGGGTGATGACAATTAATAGAGCAATGTGATGGCCAGCCTCGTCATCGTTATTGTTGGCCAAAGTACAGTGAAGAACACTTGTGTAAGGTGAAAACTCAATTGAACTCTAATTAAATTATTGCTAAAACTTAATCTAGTTTGAACTTACAGCTATTTGTGCCTAGTATCTACAGCTATAAAAATTCATAGATTGTTATTCCCGATAACCTACACAAAACGTTACACAAATTGTAAGTTAGAGTCTAAATTGTTTGAACTTAACCTAACTTAAACTATATATACAGATACTCCTCGTGTTAACGGTAGTACGGTTAGAATTGTGCGATAAATTACCCATGCAAACGATTTTCTGTGAGTACAAACATGCAATTAACCTAAAACCTAAACTAATTAAAAATAAAATTTACAGCTAAAGCTACATTACCACCAACATAACGGTGTTGTGATTTGCTACAAGAAATCGACCAGGGGTTCGCAGTTCATAACCACAACGGGAACAAACTTTAGAGAAAATCGACAGCAGTTTCTATAAACTCGTCGATATGGAATCGAATCCACAAAAATCCCTCCCGGACATGCACAGCGAGCTAACATTGAATCCCGCACACACGCTCGACGAAAACCGGTCAGATTGCGTACGGTGCGACCGCCGGAACGGCGAAGATTCAATGGTGCAGTGCGACACTTGTCAGACGTGGTGGCACTTCGCATGCGCAGGCGTCACCGACTCGATCAACGATCGATCGTGGTCCTGTCCAAAATGTCAGGTAGACGATCTGGGCAGTAGCGTGTCTCATTCTCGTCGCTCCCGAATCTCCAATAGCTCGGTTAAATCAGCGAGAGTGAATCTGCAGCTTGAGAAGCTGGAGGAGCTCCAAGCAATGAAAGAGAAGTTTATCGAGGAGAAATACAAGCTGCTAGAATCTCAACTGGAGGGCGAAAACGAGAGTATTCGGAGCAAACGTAGCCGAGTCAGCAAGCAAACCAGCCTCGATAAGGTAGCGAATTGGGTAAACAAATGCGCAGAGCAGAAGGATGACGTCAACGTGCCTACCTCAAAGGACACCGATTCTCCATTGCCGCCAGCCCATTCCAGCCATCCCGTGGCGAACGCACACATCGATGGCAAACACATTCCGGATGAAGTGCAGTTTCCAGTGGGCGATAATCAACAGAGTCCCCTCAAACATCCTTCGTTGCCCAAGCAGCGATTCGCTCCACCAGCTGCAGCCACCAAACCCGCTCTAGAATATACTAAAACGAATCCGAATCAGGGCGAAGATTCAGCCAAACGTTCCGTTTTCAATAAGCTCACAGGGACAGCACCTTTGGCCCAATCGACCCCTGGCTACCCCTCGTTTGCTCCTGCGACACTGGTGCTACCAGCATCGTCACTGCCAACAGTGGTGTCCAAAACAACAGACGGTCCGTCCATGGCGCCGGTGTACTCGCTTGCATCTGCGCACAAATCCACTGTGACGGGGTTGTTCCCTTCAGTACTGAGCTCGATGCCATCCGGTGCCGCGGCCGCCCCGTATCAGTTGGCCTCCATCCCAGAGAACTCTCCCGAAAAGCAAACGTTTTCGCAAATTTTTCCAGGATCCGTATCGGCTCCACCACCTCCCGCGGTAGTGCGGGCACCGCCGATGTCGATGATTTCTCATCCTGCCGCTCCGTCTCAACAATTTAGCCATCACCAGGGGAATTTGGCGTCGATTCTCAGTGCACCCATACCCCCGCCGGTGTTCCAAGCTGCGCCGATACTTCCATCAGTCTCGGCACCGTACCACCTACCAACGTATCCGGTGGTTCCATCGATGCTTCAAACGGCACACGCATCTGCTCCTGCGCCAGCCCTTGGACCTGTGTCGGCAACTTCGCCGGCGATCGCATCTACACCTGCATCGTCCCTCGTGCCACCGTCCGCGCCGGCCGCCCAGCCTGCATCTTTGGTCAGAGAAGTATTATTCCCTCAGCCACCAGGTGAGCCAGATATTTGTCCTCCAGTGAATATGCAACCAACCAGTAATGATAATAACATTCAACATCTAATGAGGCAATTTGGTAGCATTGCTTTGTCGCCCGCGCAATCACCATTCCTCAACACAAATTTAGCCACTTTTGCCCCCTCCCCCTCGCAGTTAGCTGCCAGGCAAGTCATGCCTCGTGACTTACCTCCCTTTTCTGGCAACCCAGCCGATTGGCCAGTGTTCATAAGCTGTTTTATGAACACTACGTTAGCTTGTGGGTACTCCAGTGCCGAAAATCTGTGCCGCCTCCAGCGAAGCCTGAAGGGCGCGGCGTACGAGGCCGTTCAAAGTAGACTACTTCTACCTGAATCGGTACCTCACATTATGGAAACTCTCCATATGCTTTATGGCCGTCCAGAGCTGCTGATTTCAGCCCTCTTGGACAAAGTTCGCTCGACACCACCACCAAAAGTGGAGAAATTTCAAACGATTATTGATTTTGGGATGTCTATACAAAGTCTCTGCGATCACCTTGAAGTCGCAGGACAAACCGCCCATCTGTCAAATCCATCTCTTCTCGCGGAACTCGTCACAAAACTCCCACCACATCTTCAAATGGAATGGGGCTCATATCTCCAGGGATTTTCGGAGGTTAATCTGAAAACGTTCGGCCTCTTCATGTCCAGTGTAGTGAAAGCAGTGAGCAAAGTGACAGTGTACGCCAGCAGTAGTGGAAGGTCTCCAGCATTCGGGAAGAACAGTTCGAACTCGAGAGGAAGTGTCAACACCCACCGTAGTGACCCGATTTTCAGCTCCGAATCCAGTCGTGAGGGTGCAAAGCATTGTCCAGCCTGCAAGAACGTCGGGCATCGAATCCAGGATTGTCGGGCCTTCCAATCACTTTCCGTGGACGGCCGCTGGAAGTGTGTTCAGTCAAACGGGTTGTGCCGAAACTGCTTGAGTTCGCATGCTAGAAGAAGCTGTAGAAAAACCAGCAACTGCGGGACGAACGGTTGCGAATACCGGCATCATCCGCTTCTACATTCGCCGCGGAACAGTACAGACACGCAGATTCAACCGTTAGTGAATACCGCAGAAAACCATACGCATCGGCAGGGGCAACAATCGCTACTCTTCAGAATACTACCAGTGACCCTGCACGGGCCCAAAGGATCAGTGGATACTTTTGCGTTCCTCGACGATGGATCATCTTTGACGCTAGTTGAAGACAGCCTGGTCAAAGAGTTGGGCGTCGAAGGTGTAACGATGCCGTTATGTTTACTATGGACAGCGAACGTATCACGCACAGAGAAGGGGTCCAAGCAACTGTCGCTTACCGTTTCATCAACTGATGGGAAAAGATACTCACTCGAGGAAGTTCAAACCGTAAAGGAGTTGTCGTTGCCCACACAATCGCTGCCATACGACCATCTCTCCGAGCAGTTTGCACATCTTAAAGGTCTTCCTGTTAAGAGCTATTCCAAGGCGACTCCAAAGCTACTGATTGGAGTCAACAATCTAGATTTGATGGTTCCATTAAAAGTGCGCGAAGGATACAAACGCGAACCCATCGCTGCCAAAACCAGACTAGGATGGTGTATCTATGGCGGTAAAGCGAGCGACGGACAACAATTATCAGTAAACTACCATGCCTGTGGATGTGCATCGGACCAGTCACTACACAACCTCGTCAAGGATTTCTTCTCTACGGAAGACATCAGTGTACCGACCGTAGCTCCTCTCGTATCAGCAGCAGAAGAACGCGCTCTGCGAATACTGCAGGATACTACAGTGCGGGTCGGCAATCACTTTGAGACGGGCTTATTATGGAAGTTTGACCATGTTGAACTTCCTGATAGCTATGGTATGGCTCGTCGACGACTGGAGTGCCTGGAAAAACGTATGATGCGGAACCCGGATCTCAAGCAAGCGTTACAGACACAGCTGGAGGATTATCAGGCCAAAGGATATGCACATCGCGCCACTGAGGAGGAGCTAGCAAGCGCTGACATTCGACGCGTATGGTACTTGCCGCTAGGAGCAGTAGTGAACCCTCGGAAGCCAGGCAAGATTCGCATGATCTGGGATGCTAGAGCAGCCGTGAACGGGATCTCGCTCAACTCAGTGTTACTGAAAGGTCCCGACCAACTTACGTCCCTTCCTGGCGTTCTAGTACGGTTTCGTCAATTTCATGTGGGAGTCTGCTCTGATATAAAGGAGATGTTTCACCAAATCCTTATACGCAAGGAAGATCGCCACTCGCAGAGGTTTCTTTGGCGCTGCGATTCGTCCGAAACACCTGAAGTGTACCTAATGGATGTTGCTACGTTCGGTTCGACCTGCTCCCCGGCATCAGCCCAATATATTAAAAACAAGAATGCCAAGGAGTTTCAAGAGACGTACCCTCGAGCAGTCGAAGGAATTGTCGACAATCACTATGTGGACGACTCTCTTGAAAGTTATGAGTCCACAGAGGAGGCAATAAAAGTATCCCAGGAAATGCGTTTCATCCACGCGCATGGAGGGTTCGAGCTGAGGAACTGGTTATCCAATAGCAGCGAAGTTCTGAACGCTTTAGGTGAAGTTAAACCCGGAGAAGACAAGAAATTCGCGACGGACAAGCAAAGCAACTTCGACCGTGTACTCGGGCTCCTGTGGTTGACACAGGAAGACTCATTCAGCTTCTCAACCGAGATGAAGGAAGATATTACTGAGCTGTTGCAGAGCGACCAACATCCTACTAAAAGACAAATGCTGAAGTGTCTGATGTCACTCTTTGATCCTTTGGGTCTGCTAAGCCTCTTTGTGGTGCACGGGAAGATTCTTCTTCAAGAAGTCTGGAGAGAAGGGATACAATGGGACGAAAAAGTGAACAACGATCTGCATCAAAGGTGGAAAAGTTGGACCCACCTGTTCAAAGATGTTCGAAACCTGAAAATTCCTCGCTGCTATTTCATTGCTGCTACCAAGGAGAGATATCGGGATCTTCAACTTCACGTTTTTGTGGATGCCAGTGAGAGTGCGTACAGCGCAGTAGCGTATTTTCGAACATCGAACGCTGAAGGACTACCAGAATGTGCGCTCATTGCAGCGAAAACGAAGGTGGCTCCCTTGAGGACCCAATCCATTCCTCGATTGGAGTTACAGGCTGCAGTACTGGGCGCTCGACTGTCGCAGTTCGTGGAAGAAAACCATACTCTACGCATTTCAAAGAAAGTCTTTTGGAGTGACTCAGCAACCGTCCTCTCCTGGCTGCGAGCTGACCATCGACGATATAAACAATTCGTCGCGTGCAGGATCGGAGAATTGCTGACCATCACCGATGTTGGAAACTGGCGGTGGGTTCCAACCAAACAGAACCCAGCAGATCTTGCAACGAAGTGGGGAAACGGGCCCAACCTAACGGCCAACAGCGTATGGTTCAGAGGTCCCGGTTTTCTTCAATTATCGGAAGACGAATGGCCAGTGCAGAAAACGTCGACGCCCTCTACAGAAGAAGAGCTACGCCCCTGCTATGCGCATAAGGCTACGAGTATTCCTGTACGTTTGGTAGAACTTGAGCGCTTCTCTCAGCTTACCCGAGCTACTCGAGCTGTTGCTTACGTTTTACGTTTCATTGGGAACCTCAAGCGGAAAGTCACACGACAGGAGGGATTCGTTGGCCCGTTATCTTCGGAAGAACTGGTACGAGCTGAATGTCTGCTTATCCGTGAGACACAGTGGCAATCTTTTCCGGACGAAATGGTTGTCCTTGTACGCAACCGATCGAAGCCTAGGACCGAACAAGAATCTCTGGGAAAATCTAGTGCCCTCTATCAACTATGTCCAGTTTTGGATGAGCATGGCATCCTTCGCGTTGATGGCAGAATCGGAGCAGCCCCAAATGTCAATATGCAAACAAAATTTCCGATGATCCTCCCGCGGAAACACAAATTTACTGAACTACTATTGGATGGCTACCATCGTAGATTTTTACACAGTAACGCTGAGACTGTAGTGAATGAGGTTCGCCAAGCTTACTACATCCCAAGACTCAGGTTGGCGGTTAAAGGCGCAGCTAAAGCTTGTCAATGGTGTAGAGTCTACAAAAGCACACCGGAGATTCCCCGTATGGCACCTCTGCCACTAGCAAGAATGGCGTCGTTTATGAGACCGTTTACCTACACAGGCCTGGATTTCTTTGGGCCGTTAACGGTGAAGATCGGGAGAAGCAACGCAAAACGCTGGATAGCCGTGTTCACATGTTTGACCATACGGGCGGTACACGTTGAAGTAGCTCACAATCTAACCACGGATTCGTGCATCAAATGCATTCGACGGTTCATTTGTCGCAGAGGAGCACCAGCCGAGATATATTCGGACAACGGAACCAATTTTCTAGGCGCCGCCAGACTTCTTCGGGATCAAGTTGAGCAGTTGGCCGTAACATTCACGGGCACCGCTACCAAGTGGGTATTCATTCCACCTGGCACTCCGCATATGGGCGGAGCATGGGAGCGGATGGTCCGCTCCATCAAAACAGCCGTTGAAGCGGCGTACAACAACAACCGTAAACTGAATGACGAGGCGTTGGAAACGTTTATGGCGGAAGCCGAAGCTATCGTGAACAGCCGTCCTCTCACATACCTGCCGCTAACGTCGGAGGAAAGCGAAGCTCTCACTCCAAATCATTTTTTGCTGGGCAATTCGAACGGCGTTAAACAACCTGCTGTCGAAGCAACGGATCCAGCGGTAGCTCTCCGCTCATCTTGGCACCAAGTTCAGCACCAGCTCGACATGTTTTGGAGGAGGTGGCTTAAAGAGTATTTGCCAACGCTGACAAGACGACCGAAGTGGTGTGGCGAAGCAAAGGCAGTGGCGGAAGGACAACTGGTCCTGGTGGTCGGTGAAGGAAAAAGAAACGAGTGGACAAGAGGCCGTGTTGTCGAAACCATTCAAGGGGCTGATGGGAGAGTACGGCAAGCTATTGTCCAAACTGCGAGGGGGCTTGTTCGTAGACCGGTGGCTAGGTTGGCAGTATTAGAGGTTGATGAGGTTGGTAAAACTGGACCTGGTGGCCAGTGTTACGGGGGTGAGGATGTTGATACTGGCAACACTTCTGGTCACGCTCCGATGACGGCCGGAGCGAACCGTCAAACTTATGTCAGGGAATCTGTAGTGGTGGGTGATGACAATTAATAGAGCAATGTGATGGCCAGCCTCGTCATCGTTATTGTTGGCCAAAGTACAGTGAAGAACACTTGTGTAAGGTGAAAACTCAATTGAACTCTAATTAAATTATTGCTAAAACTTAATCTAGTTTGAACTTACAGCTATTTGTGCCTAGTATCTACAGCTATAAAAATTCATAGATTGTTATTCCCGATAACCTACACAAAACGTTACACAAATTGTAAGTTAGAGTCTAAATTGTTTGAACTTAACCTAACTTAAACTATATATACAGATACTCCTCGTGTTAACGGTAGTACGGTTAGAATTGTGCGATAAATTACCCATGCAAACGATTTTCTGTGAGTACAAACATGCAATTAACCTAAAACCTAAACTAATTAAAAATAAAATTTACAGCTAAAGCTACATTACCACCAACATAACGGTGTTGTGATTTGCTACAAGAAATCGACCAGGGGTTCGCAGTTCATAACCACAACGGGAACAACCAGGAAGAATCCATAAAACAATTTCTGAGCGAATCTCAGGTGGAATCTCTGAAGAAAACGAGGGCAAAATCAATGAAGAAATCCCAGAAAGACAGTCAAGGAAAAATATCTAAAGAAATCCAGAAAAAAAATCTGAAGGAATCCCTGCTGCAATACCGGGAATAAACCTTGAAAGAGTGCCGGTAGTAAACCAGGGAGGATTCATTGAAAGAATGCCAGAGGTAGTCCTTGATGGAATGCGAAAAATTTCCATGAACGAATTCCCTGCAGGAATCTCTAAAGGAATCCCGGGAGGAATCAATGAAGGAATCCCGCGAGGAGTTTCTCTAGAATTCTTGGAGGAATCCTTGACAGAATCCTGGAGGAATTCCTGACGAAATCCCAGGAGCAATCCCTGAGGAACATCCGGGAAGAATTAATGAACGAATCCCGGAAAGAATCCCAGAAAGATTCCCGAGGGAATTGTTGAAGGAAACTCAGAAAAAAATGCCAGCAAAAAAAACCTTTGAAGTGTTTCAGGAGAAATCAATGAAGAAATTCCGCGGGAATCTCTGAAGTAATCTAGGGAAGATTACCTGATAGTTTTCCTTGAAGAAATCCTCGAGGGAAACCCAGGAGAAATTTCTGAAGGGATCCAGTGAGAAATCGATGAAATAATCCCAGAAAGTTCCAGGAAGAATCCACAAAAGTATTATTCAATGAGTCTCCGCAATATCTATGAAGGGATTAATCGTCGGAGAAATCCCTAAAGGAATTTCCGAAAAAAAATCTGAAAGAATCTCAGGAGGATACCCAGGAAGAATGCTGGGGGTATTTCTGATGAAACTCAAGAATAATCCGTGAAAGACCCCGAAAAAATCCGGGGAAAAATCTTAAGGAATCACAGGATAAATCAACGAAGGAATCCCGGGAGGAACCCCTAAAGGATTTCCAGAAAAAAAAATCCTGCAGGAATCCTTGTCAGAATCCTCAAAGGGATTCAAGGATAAATTCCTCAAGGAAAGAATTTTAAACAGAATCCCGTGAAAAAAAAACTGAAAGAATCCAGGGAAGATTCCTTAAGGAAAATCCGGAAGAAATTTCTAAAGGAATCCAGTGAAAAATCGACGAAAGAATCCGGGAAAATTCTAGGAAGAATGCACAAAAGTATTCAAAGAAATCCCTAATCGAATCCCCGGAAGAAATCCCTGAAGGTATCTCGAGTGAAAATCCAGGAAGAATTCTGGAGAAATTGCTGATGAAAATTGAAGAATAATCCGTGAAAGACCCCAAAAGGATCCGAGGAGGAATTTCTGAAGGAATCACAAGAGAAATCGAAAAAAGGAATCCCGGGAGGAATCATTGAAGGAATCTCAGGAAAAATTCCTGATGGAATGCCAGAAAATATCTTCGAAGAATCCTGGGAGGATTCTTTCTGAAGTAATCGCGGAAGGAATCAATCAAAGAATCTCAGGAGAAATCCCTAACGGATTTCCAGAGGATAAAATCCTGAAAGAATCATTGCCAGAAATTCCTGAAGAACATACGAAAAGAATCGCACAAGGAACTCCGGGAAAAATGCCGGAATAAACTGAAAGAATTTCAAGCAAAATTTATGAATAATTCCCGGGAGAAATCTCTGAATAAATCTCACCAGCAATCGCAGGAGAAGTCCTTGGCGAAATCTCAGGAGACATAAAAACAGTGAGATTTTCCTAAAGAAATCACATGAAAAATCAATCATGGAATCCCGAATGGATTCCCTAGAGGAGTCCTAAGAAGAATATATGAACGGATCTCAGGAAGAATCCTGAGAAGGACAAATCATGGGATGAATCCATACAGGAATCTCGGGTGGAATTATAAGTTTAAACCTTGTAGGAATTCTTGGAGATCTCCATGTAGAATTATCGGGAGGAATTGCTGAATATTTTCAGAGATAAATTCTTGCGAGAACCCTTGTATTTAGACAAGGATATCCGTGATATAAATTACATCAGCGCCATCTGATACGGCAATTTTAAACTGTAAATCTTTCCGACTCGTTGCTCTTATACTTGAAAAGTTTTGTTGGAAACGCCATCTCTATATCTCTTCGTAGAATCGAGCAACAGTAATTTTATTCAAACCAGTCCCACCTGGTCGGAGAATTTCCTACTCTGCCTAAGGCTTATGTACAAATTTTCCTGGGAATGCCTTGTGCAATTATTGTCTCGGTATTCCTCTAATTTCTTCCAGGTTTTCTATGGGGACTGTTGCCAGAACTTCTAGAGATGTTCTTCTCTCGGAATTCTCAAAATTTCTACCGATTTTTTTCTGAAATACCTACAGGAGTATTTCCGGGACTTCTACTTTTATTCCTCTTAGCATTCCTAATTCCGGTAGATATCCCGGAAAACTCCTCTCTAAAAGAATTCTGGTAACAGGTAATACAAAAAAAAAAGATGATTCCCGGAATGAGCTCTGTGAGAAATCACGGAAGGAAATTTCCGCTCGGCACTCCGAGATAAATCCCGGGAAAATATGTTGAAGAAATGCTGGAAGCAACTATGGTAGGAATTTTGGTCGAAATCCGGAAGACACTCTGGGAGAAATCCTTGGCACATCTCTGGGAGATATCTCGTGAGGAACTGTGGAAAAATTATCACGAGGGACTTCTGCAGGAAACTTTAGGGGAAATCACGAAGAAGACTCCCGTGAGGGATTTCGGGACAGATCCAGCAAGGGAGTCTGAGAGAAGCCTCGAAACAATCTCAGAAAACTTGAAAATTCCGAAAACAACTTATGGAGAAATCCCGCGAAAACTCCTGGAGAATTTCTAGGAGAAGCCAAGGAGAAATTCAGGAAAATATCTAGAGGTATATCTAGTGAGGAACTGTTGGAGAAATTTCAGCAGAAGTTCGTGGAATTCGTAAAGAAACGCGAGGAACTTCAGGAGAAATCCTGAGAATATCTCTTGTAGAAAATGCAAACAAAGATCTCTGCATATCCTGGGCGGAGTTCTACATTAAATTCCAGATTTTCTGGAGAGATCCCCTAGTGAAAATCGAAGCAGATTCCCGGGGAAACTTGATTCTGGAGATGTTGAAGAAAACGTGGGAGAAATCCCGGGAAAATATCTGAGAAAATATCTGGGAGGTATTTCGCGAGGAACTTTTCAAGAAAAGAATAGGAGAAGTTCATGGAATTCGTAAAGAAACACCATGGACTCCAGGAGAAATCCCGAGAAAATCTCTGAAAGAAACCTCAGGGGAATCTTTGGATGAAATCTTGGAGAGCAATTCCAGGAGACGCTCCGGAGAAATCGATATGAAATTCTGGAATCTGTGAGACGTCTTGTGAGGAATTTCTGGAGAAAGATCAAGACGAATTCGTAAAGAACCGCGATGTGCTCCAGGAAAAAAATAAAGAAAATCTTCTTGAAAAAATCCGGAAGGATCTCACAATGAAATTCTACAAAGAACTCCTGGAAAAGTTCCGGGAGGAACTTCTGAAAATTTCCTGGAGATATGTCCAAGAGAATCCCTGGAAAATATCTGGGACATATTTTGCGAGAACTGTAGATCAGGAGTGTTCTTGATGAAATCCCGGGTGAACCTCCGAGAGAAATTACGGGGAAAACTCTTGGAGAAATCCGGTGAGAATCGCTCGGAGAAACCCGAAAAAAATCCGGAAAAACTCCGCGGAATGATTCCGTAAGGAAAACCGGGAGAACATGAAAAAAAAAGTTGAAAAATTACTTGGGGAAGCTCTGGAAGATATCCCGGGAAATGTTCTAGAAGACATTCTGGGAGGAACGAGAAAAATTCCACAAGGATCTCTTGGATTAATTCCGGAAAAGCTTTGCAACAAATACCGAACGTCGTAGGGCCCGAGGAGGATTCTTCCCAGAATCTGAAGAGGATCGTCCACAGAGTCCACAAAGGAATCTCCACAAAATCAGGATTTCACGGCGAAGGGTTCTCCTAGCCATGAATCCCCTCAGCAGAGCACTCTAACAATCGAACTTGTGACTCTAGCCACACTCAGGAAGATGTAAAGGCATCACCGATAATCAGGTATTATGTGTACCTCAGATCTAGTAGCTGCGGTAAGATTAACTGTCATGAAATGTACATCCCGCAATGTATGTGAAACTGATCATGGTTACAGAACTCTCCATCTGGCGCCACGAAGATTATCAACTGAATTGCTATATCAAGACAGTCGACGAGACTGTCATATTGTGGAAGCAGAAGGAAGGTTGTACGGGAAGCTCTCCCATCAGCGTAGTATTATGGTACCGTGACCTTACCAATTGTCCCTTTAAATTTTCTTGAGAAAATTTCCATTTGCCCTTCAAAAATTCGAGAAATCAGATTGATTACATTTTTCTTATGTTATTGGCCGGATTCTGTAAAAAAATCTCGCCGGGTTCTTTGGAGAATTCTGTCTAGAATTTGTGGAGAATACCATCCGGATTCTATGGAAGATCAATTTTGGATACTGTGGAACATCTTCGCCAGATTACGTGGTGAATTCTCTCCAAATTCTGTGAAGAATGCTTGTTGACTTCTGTGGGTAATCCAATACGGATTTTATGGAGAATCCTCTCCGGATTTTAAGGAGAACACTCTCCGAATTCTGTGGAGAATCCTCTCCTAATTATGTTGAGAATCCGGACTCTTTGGAGAATGCTGAGGGAAATCCTTTCTAGATTCTGAGGGAAATCCTTTCTAGATTCTGTGGAGAATCCTTTTCGGATTCTGTGGAGAAGCCTCTACGGATTCTGTGGAGAGTTCTCTCCAGATTTTGTGGAGAATTCTCTCCAGATTCTGTGGAGAATCCTCTCTGGATTATGTGGAAAATCCTATCAGGATTCTGTTAAGAATTCTCTCCGAATTATATGGAGAATCTACTCCTGATTCTGAGAAGAACCCTCTCCGGATATTAAGGAGAATCTTTTCCAGATTCTATGAGTTATTCGCGCTGAAATGTGCAGGGAATCTTCGCTAGAATCTGTTGAAAATCCTCTCCGGATTCTGTAAGGAATTCTCTGTGGAGAATCCTCTCCTCATTCTATGGAGTATCCTCTCCGGATTGTGTGGATAGTCTCCATAGTGAATCGGCAAATTTTATGGAAAATCCTCTCCAAATTCAGTGGAGCTTCTCGTCAAACATTGTAGAGAATCCCCTCTGGATTCTGTGAAGAATCCACGCCAAATTTCATGATGAATCCTCCGAATCCTCCCTATATTCTGTGAAAAATCCTCTCCAGATTCTGTAAAAAAATCTTCTCCGAATTTGCTGAAGAATTCTCGCCGGATTCCATGGATGATCCTTGCTGGATTACCTAGGAACCTACGAACTTTTAGAATTTATTGAATAAGCTCCATTCTGAGATATCTTTCTCAACGACAAACCCCGGTGTTGTAATTTTCCATTACAAGTTATAGAATCTTGGTGACATTCCGTAGCACGCAATACCTATTCTTCCGTAAGTTATGATCTGTAAACAATCAGGGATTCCGATCCAAGTCAAACAGCTTCATTAGCTAGTAGCTTACAACACCGGTGACGATAGCCAGCGCGCGACGTCAAGTTCTCGGCCGCCACCCCACACACCGCACCGGTTCTAATCACCCTCTTAATCATCATCATGGTTCACCTACAACCGTTTCGCTTGTGTAATAATTAATACGACTCACCCCCTCTCCCTCGCCTCTTCCACAGCCCGTCCTCGACGATGACGCGCTGCACCAGCGCAAGGTGACGGCCAACGGGATCTACGTGAACGGTATGCCCAAGCCGGCGGCCAACTCCTACAGCAACGGCAACTCCAACGGATTCATCGAGGCCATGCGGGACGATTTCGACAACGATCGGATGCGGAAGACGCAATAACCCAGGACCGCCCAGGACGGATCGAGGGAGGACGTCGTCGTCGTTGTTGGTCCTGCTTCTTCTTCTTCTTCGTCGTCTTCGGGAAGAAGAAGAATCCGCAGGAGGAGGAGAAGAAGCGATAAATCCCTGCTACCACTAAAACCTCTAGATACACAACCTACTGTTAGGTAAACTGTACTCTGTTAGGGCGCGGTCGGGCGCGGCACGCCGCGTAACATAAGTGAAGATTAACACAGATTTTTAAGTCAAAACAAGTGTGAGGGGGAAGAAACGAGAGGAAAACTCTAGAATTAAGCTAGTAGAAAGTGTCTCTAACTAATATGTATTACTTAGTAGCAAACGAAGGATACCGCGGGTGAGAGAAGAATGCGAGTGCTTGTGAGCGCGAGATTGTGAGCGAACGAGGTGTAGAATGGGTAGGACTCTTTATTTTTTAGTAAGGATCTTAGGAACTTAGTGCAGAAGTTTTGTTTTTTGTTGTCGATGGAGAGGAGAAGAGATTCGAACAAAACGAGTAGGTCTTTTGGCGTAATGGCTGTTTGGCGCAGCAGAAAAAAATGGCATTGTGATGGTTGTTTAATCAATTTTAAAACTAAATTTCGGTTTACGTAATCATGATGTCATTTCTGTTCTCATATTTTCTGTTCTCTATATTATGCCAAACGGCCCTTGTTTAACGAAATGTCATTTGGTATAAAATAAGAACAGTGACAAGACAAACAATCAAAATTGGAAAATTATGTTAATCGGCATTACGCGAAACAACCAATATGCCAAATGGTCTACTCCCAGAAAAAAAAGCGTTTATTGTGACTGTGTTGCATAGTTACGGGTGGCCATTTCCTCGAAAGGTCGCCATCAATAGACACAAGGAGAACGGAAATGGTATATTATTCTTTTGTTTATTGTTTTTATTTCGGCTAGATGGCTTTTACCTACATACTTTCTGTACTATATAGATAGGGAAGGAACAGGGATCGTTTCAAAAACGATGCCAACCTTCAGTTTTCTGTTGGTAACTAGGAAATCCAATCAATCAGCGTCGAAACTTCTTGTTTTGATCGGAAAAGAATTGTGTGCGTTCATCGGAAGCTAGCGAACTAGAAAGAGAAAGTGAGAGAAAGAGAGATAATACAAACTGAAACTGAAAATCTGCTTAGATAGAGCAAAAAATGTGGTATTTTTATTCTTTAGAGACATTTAAACGCAACGCGTTTGTCGTCGTTGCAGAAAGCAGCTAATATTTTTGTAATCCTGTCCTTTGGAATGTCTTTCCTGTCTAGAATGGAAGAAGAGAAGTCACTATTACTCTTGTTGTATGTATAAAATCATGTGGGAGCCGCGGAAGAATCAGCTAATATGTGTGCTTTAGCACTAGACACTGTTACACAGCCTCATGTATTGTCCCTGTCGTAGAATGTTTGCATTTAGTGATTGCTTTTTTAGTCTATTTAGTTGGTTTTCCACGCTTTTACTTCATTTTTACTATCCACAGTTGATGATTACACACAGAAACACCACTTCACAAATAGCATTGAACATTGATAGGTTTGATTTCTGTCGTATCGCAGACTTTTCTGTGAGCGCAGTGAGTCTGGACAATTTCATTTTCCACTGCAGAGTGAGATAACTCAAGTAAAATGAGAGGAATTTCTCATTTCATTTTCTTCTCACTTATGAAAAATCAAATCCCAACTCGAGTGAAGTGAGCCTCCGCACAAAGGTTGTCAAATTTTCTCACTCTTCATGAGACTTCTGGAATTTACATATAGTGAGCACAGTAAGAACACAAGTCGAGTGAGATAAAACTGTTGGGCATTTGTTTTACGAATGGCTTGACGCACAATGATTTGGTGGATAAATGATTCAAGAATCCATCTCACAAAAAATGAGATTTCTCACCTTTTATGGGCGACCGAGAATCCTCACGAGACTTAAGATCACAGTCTTATCAAGCGCATTTGTCTGATATAACAGGAAAGTCAACTCATCCCACTCAAGTCCGGGGTTTTTTACGGGACCTGATTCACCTCACTCCACTTGAAGATAGCTGGCATAGCAGCAGTAAGCCTATGAGAGAACATGGCTCAAAAGTTCAAGTGAGAAAAATCGTCTCACTCGAGCGAGAACTTCTCATTTTGACTGTCTCAACGCTCTCACCTCACTTCACTTGTAGGATGGTTGATGTAGCTCATACTAGACTGGGAAACAACATGACTCAAATGTTTACGTGAAAATAACTCGTCTTGCATGATGGCCATCCCCGGGGACACCGTTCACTGTACGGTAACTCATCTCATTTGAGTTCATTTTTCTCTCCTTTTTGTGTTGATTTTGCTCACCTTTTATGGTGTTGTCGTGAGAGAAAGAAGCACATTCTCATCTTGTTTCTTAACGAGGATCAGAGGTTAACCTGATTGAGCGGGACTTTATGCACTTTATGCAGTAGTAAGAGGTGAGAAGTGAGACATCTCGTTTCAGATATGGTGGCCACTCACCACATAACTAAACGTGCCCTCATCTTCTTCAAGTCTAGGTTTCTTCATCGCTAGACAAGAGTGATCTGTCGTACTTCTCTTCCTTTGCAAAATGAGAATGTACAGTTTTATTTTTCGAGGTGAGAACATGAACTGAGCAACCTCCATTTGAGCGATATCCAATGAAAGTGGTGTACTGACCTCTCGACAGAACTTCGGACCTTCTATAACTTCTATTTCCGAGGTTATTCTGCAGCCTTATATCCTCTGTGCATACTCACACTTTTGAACATTTTGGACAAATTTTTGGGCTACGAGCGGAGTGAGGTGAGATATCTCGATTTCACATAACAAGTGAGAAAACAAGACTCGAATGAGATGACTTCTCATCTTACTCCAATCGAGGTTTCTCACTCCATCATACGAGACAGACACGTCTTGGATCACGCAACTTTCAATATAAATCAAATTGGCCTTATTTTACGAGCGAAGTGAGATGAGACGTCTCAGTCTCATATGACAAGTGAGAAAATGAGGTGAGTCGCCTTCTGGTTTACATGATGATGCATCTCATTCGAGATAAGTTTTCTCACTTCGTTCGAGAAAACTCTTATCTCAGAATAAAGAGTGGGAAATACTTGAAATCACTGCAGCAGATACGCCCGTTTTACCGTTGGTTAGCTTCATATGTATACGATCGGCCCCGTTCCCGTTTTCGGTCTAAATTCCTATTTTCAAAACAATTTTCCCGCGAATTGTTTTCCCTTTGTAAGATTTGAATTCTGACCTCAGCTCGTAGCGTGCGCAGTCAGTAGCGTTTATGAAGTATCTCAAAGAGTTGCATTGTTTCTCCTCAAGAAAAATGTCAAACTTGCCCACCCCGAAGAATGTCGTCGAAAGAAAAAAAAAAATGTCGCCTACTACTGTTGAAACGAAGTAGCCCGGTTCCGGTTGGATAGGACTGTCTGCTGGCAGTGAGATCATATCAAAGGAAACCAAACAAGTTGAGGTCACCCAAAGTGGTCCAATGTGTGAAGATTGCAGAATTCTACCTATTGCAAGGTTCTTTATTGAGTTTCAGTACATAACCTCACAAATTTGACTACTTTTAGACGATTTTGATAGATTATTGGTGAAGCATCAAGGACTAGAACATATATGAACTTTCTTTGCCTTCTCTGTTGATCATCTGGCAATATGCTCGTGTCAAAGCTTTTGAGGTTATGTCGGTCTAAATTTTGCACGCACGCACACAACAATCAAAAGCCAGAACTGTTTGCAACACACCCACTCATTTGTCTATGGTGGTGACAGTTCTCTGTCCCCTCGAGAGACATAAAACAAGTTCTGACTTGAAGTTTTATACCCGCATCGGACTTTTTTTCCAGAATCCGATGTGAATAAGGTGGTTTTGTCTCTTTTTGGTTGGTATGGACCGTTTTACACATATCGTAGCATTTTACTGATTTTTAATCCGACAAAAACAATAGAAGAGTAATCTTTTTTCTTTTCCCAAAGAAGAAACCAGTAAAGTTGTAAATTTTAAGCTTGTTATTGCTCAAGAACTTTCGAACAAACCAAATGGAACAAATAAAAAATAAATGCAAGCGAACAGCTTGATCCGAAACACAAAAACTCATACAAATACAAACACACACTTTTTTATTTAGAAAAAAAAAACTGTTAGTCCATAAGTTAGTCATTCGTTAGAGTACTTTTACAATACCAATTCTTTTCCGTTCTAGGTTATTATTTTTTTGTTTCTATCTGTTAGAATAACACATTTTTTACACCAACCGCATTGTTTGAATGATGAACGACTTGTTTTTGTTGAACGGAAACTTTTCTGTTATGTAAAGTCTTTCGGGAAATTGAGGCAGCAAAGGGGACGCATGGTCGGCCACTGCGCACTGTCTACGGTTTCTTGTTATTTTTAGGTTAGTAAAGCTAACAAATGTGAACCGCGACAACAAATAGGCAATCGAAAGAGAGCGAGAGAGATAGGGAAAGCTGAAGGCCGTGCAAAAGATCGCGGAAGATATGCAGTATGGTTCGATTGAGAGAAAAGAAAACTGATAATGTTGAGCAAGAAGCTGGTCCAAATTAATGATAATGTTTAATATAATTCGAGGAGTAACTAAAAAGGTCGCTTGTGGATTGGTGTTTTTTTTTCTGAAAGAACTCTCCTTTAAAGACTACTGGTATTGTAGTTTTTTGTAGAATTTGATGTAGTACTTTCCTTGTTTTCGTTGTCCGCCCTTTGGTTTTGTTGTTCGCCCCTGTCTGTCGTCACCCCCCTTCCGTTTGTCCTCTTCTTGTCGTTGTCTACCGATAAAGTCCTTTCTTTTTTGTTCCATTTCAGATAAGGACATTTTGCCCCTTCAATGTTTTTAGTATGGTAAGTGGGGGCAGGATGGGTCACCTAAGAAATGGATCCCTATAACTTTCTGAATATAAATCGCATTTCTCTGTATTCTACCACGACTCTCAGATACACTAGTCAGCTATGATATAAGAGTATAAAAAGGTTATAAAGTTTGAAACCTGCGTCTTGACAAACAATTTTCAAAACTTGACCCATCTTGCCCCACCTCATTTTAACGGGGGCAAGATGGGTCAGCTATAAGAAAACTCGATTTTCCTCCAACAAAAAATACTATATCTTCTAGTTTTTCTCTATACATCTAAGCTTCATAGACGTACAGATTACATGAAGAAAGTGTTGAAACCAAGGGGTTGGTC
Source organism: Aedes albopictus (assembly GCF_035046485.1). Lineage (NCBI taxonomy): Eukaryota > Metazoa > Arthropoda > Insecta > Diptera > Culicidae > Aedes > Aedes albopictus. The sequence continues at coordinate 313,805,604 of NC_085136.1, read as the reverse complement.
GCTCAGCACATCTACTTTTGTCTTCAGTGTGCCGGTACTGTGCCGAACTGTGCCCAATTGTGCCCGATACTGTGCCGTACACATTTAGCGTGCAGAGATTCTTTAGTATATTTTTTTCCATGTATCTGGCAACCATTCTAAATTTAGGTGTTTTGTAGTGATCCATTTATAAACAAAACATATCAGGTGTGATGAAGATATTTTAAATTGGCTACTAATTACGTTATATTCAAGGTAAATTCACACATAAAAACTACTATGTGAATCGGTCAATGAAAGTATTGAAATTCAGTGTTATTTTGTTCCAGGAGAGAGTGAAGAATGTGTTATTTTTCGGAGCAGCACCGCTGGTAGCCACGGTCATCATTCGTGCAGGAAATCGATTTCTGTTCGAGCAATCTGAAGAAGACCATAGTATAATGCGGATGAACACTAGTCTACGATAGGTCTGCTGGTGCTGGGATTCGCATTAATGATGTTGGTGAATCGGGTAGCTCCACCGAGAGAGGATTTCCAGGCGCACAATCAGAATGCCACCAACTGTCACGATCCAATCGGTAGGTTCCCGCCGCAGCTGACGAAGTGAGCACAACACCGGGCATGGAGGCCACTGAACCGGCATACACAACATTAAAATCTCTGAAGACCGCTTCCAGCAGCAGAGTGGAAATGGGGGCCCTGATGCCGCTGTTCTTGATCATTTTGGTTACTACCAGTAGACAGCGTTCAATGAAGCACTGACGAGGTAAACCCAAACATTGCTCAGTTAGCAAAGCTGGCCTAACTTTGTCGAAGGGAAAGCAATCAATTTATTACCAAATGTGTGTTTCCTGAATAATGTTGGTTTAAGCCTGGTATGAGTGGACGAAGTTCAGATACATACTCAGAAACGTATAATAGTAAAAGCTACAGATATGCTAGAGCGAATGCGCCAGTTAAGACAGATTAAAGTAGTTTTGTGCAATAATAACAAAATCACGATTTGTATCACTTTTAAATAAATTTTTGTTTTAATTATCAAGTGAGTTCGTTGTTTTTTTAAACCAGTTTATATGTTTGTAGATGAGACAATGTGTCACTTGACAAAGAAAGCTTGCTGTTCGGTGCTTTGATGTGTGTAACGTAGTGGTCGATATCCGATTTTTGATGTTTCTTATTGTTGAGACTTAAGCATCCAACCGAAGACACAGTGTAGAAGTTTCCCAGAAGAAAAATACCTCTTTTCTCTACATTCGCTGGACACTCTCTAGGTATAGTGGTGAGTGGACAAGTTTTCAATTTACCTGTGGATAAAACACATTTTTAGTTTTCATTGAATTTTAATGCACCCAATACTTTAAACCAAAATACAATCACGGTAATAGGATCTTCGAACTTCTATCTGTTTAATGTGAATTTTAAAACGAACTGTGGATTGAGGATCTTCATTAGAACACACAGAACGAGAAAGGAATTTTGACTGCTAGAACTGTTCACGTTCAAGCCAGAATGTCAGTTGTTCAATTTTCTAAAGCAGTTACAAATCTTACTTGTAGTTAAACAGGGTAGTAAACTGTTCCATTCGCACAACAGTCCCATGTGAATAGGAGACCCAGCAAACATGGGACTCTTATGAGAATAAGGACAGTAAATGCCCTGCTTAAGATATAGCTGAAGAAACTCTTTTTACCTGTTTGGTATTGGAAGTTTGTTACATGGCAAACCATGTGTCCTTGTAATGCAATCCAATCTCCGGTACTGATCTCATGTTTAATGCAGTTTTGGTTAGATGAATCTTTTGGTGCAAGCATTCTTATTTGATGGAACCGTCTCAAGCGGTCGTTGGATCTTTTAAAACGCCCCGATGAAAGCATCCATAGCATTGTGGATTTTTTAATACTTATAACTTTACCGTTTATCCCTTTTACGTAGAAAACGTTTCGATTATTCTCGGATGAACATTGGCGTAGAAGTAGCTCTCCACCTGCATTGGAAAAGATTTTCTCTGCATCCTCAATTATATGTTTCATTGAATTTTCATTCAACGAGGAACTTTCAACTTCCGCTTCACTGCTAATTCCATCTGTAATTTGATATTCGTTTAGTTCGCATGCATCTGAAATAATGAAAAAAAAAATGATTTCGTTTGAATTCGATGAAGCCTTGAACTCAAGGAGACGTCTTCTTCGTTTCTAAAGCCTGAAGTACACCTTAGCATTAGCATTAAGCGAGTCGCACAAATTCGTAGGTGGTACAGTCCCAGACCCAGACGATCTCTCAGGGTTTAAGGCCTGAAGTACACAGAATCAAATTTGACAAAAAAAAAACTCAAGAAACAACATCAGTTTGACACTCATGAAAATTCGATGAAGTCAAACAAGATGTTTGAGCATTGGTTTCTTTTTAGACAAATATTTGACCCTGTGTACTAACAACTCAAATATGTATAGACTTGGCGATTTATGAACCAAAATCTAAAGCTAACACGAACTTATACCCTGCTTGTCTTTGTACCTTTGCATGCTGAATCAATTGAATCGTTGGCGACCTCGGAGCTCTCAATCGAGACAAACTCAAATTCGGTTTCTGTTTTGGAATTTCTGGTCATACTCTCCCTGAAATCAATTTCATGATTTTCAACTCCTAGACAGGTTAATAAATGTTCCGTATCTTTCGCAGCTGTGTCGATGGCCAGACGGATTTGATCGTCGTTAGGAAGATCGTGATTGGTTGTTTTTTGGCATTTTAGCTGCTGTTTTTGCAGACAAGGAAAGTTTAGGTCTGCTTTTCTTCGATGCACAATCAGCAACTTCATTTGCACCTTCTGCATTCTTTGCTCAACTTCCTTCATTGTGAAATTGACTGCCGTATGGTTGACAGTCGTCATCGAACGAAGCTCCCGAAATGTTGTTTCACATGGCTGACTAGATAAGTGAGTAATTATGAATTGCTCTGTGCTATCGGCTTGTCGGCACCTGACAATGAATTTTACCAAGCCATGTGCGTTTAACTCCAAACAATGATACACGTTTGATGTTGGGCAGTCCTTCAGTGTTTTTCTATTGCTTATGCAAATTTGGCGCCATGCCCTTACAAATAACAAAGCAGTCCTGAAAGGAAGAAATAATTTTAATAGATTTATAACTTTGACGACATCATTTTGAGACAAACCATATCGAAGTTATTCGTTCAGTAGGACACATATGCTCATCGTTGAAAGCCAAATATGCATGACGCATTATTTGTATATAAGTAGCAGTTCCAATGCTGCCAGGTACCACATCGATAAGATGGTCTATAAGATCCAAAGACATCAGTTTCAGTGATGGGTCAAATTTCATTCGGTCCGCCGCGTTCAAATCTGAAGGGTTTAATTTGTGAATCAATTTTTGACCATTTTCCATCATTTGTTTGAGAACAGCTGATGAAATTACGTAGTCTCCTAAATTAAAGTAAAGAGTAAATAAAGAAATTAGGTAAATAAGTCATAACGTGTTGTATAATGTAAATAGAATATCATTACCTAAGCGCATTTGCTTTTTTGGATCTAGCAAAGAATGTCGAAATTTATTAACTAAGTGAATACTGTCCTGAATGGAAATAGCTTTGAAATCGTTATTCATAGCAAAATGGGGACCATATTGCGATTCCGATCCCACGTGAAGTGTATGAAGAGTTGATCTTTGTCTCATAGCCATGAGAAGCCGCGGATCACCATCGGACGCGTTAGCAATGACAGTTATTCCAGCTTTTAGTAGCTCGGATTCTATATGATTCCAACGTGAAATGACTTGGTCATGTGTGAACTTGTTATCACTGCACATATATAAAATGCAGAATGGTGATGCTCCAACGGCCATTGGTGTTGCCATTACAATATAAAGGTATTCACCGACAGAATAGCGCTCAAGGTCATTAATCATTTTCTCAACCGTGCTGGCATTAAATGTATTCTGTTCAGGCATACCGGAATGGTTCAACGGAGCCACCAGGCCACGAATTGAGTCATTTCTTGAATCGTATTCTGGGTTGGGCGAAAGCGTTGTTCCATCTTCGCTTAAGGCAACTACTAGAGGATAATTGTGCGCGTTCAAATACTTCAGTAGAGGTGTCACCATTAGGATTCCTTCCTGAGTCTCTGTAGTATGCTTTGCGATATGTCGCTTCAATGTTTTTGAGCTAGGCAGCTGCATATTTGCCTTTATAAATTGATAGTTGCTATTGCCACCCGCCATCAATTCGTATGCAGCTGCATCTAGCTCAGGTTCCGTGTACCGTATTCCATTCGGCTTACATAATTTTGATCTCGAATCCATCTGAACATGTAAGTCAAGAAGAGGGCTTGAACTTTTTCTTCTGACATGTTCAATGAATTGGCTTCCAGTATAATTTTCCGGGTATCCTGAAGATTATGTTAATAGATTTTTATTTAAGAATACACACTGTACGACTCTTGTTATTAGAGACCGTTCATATGCCACGTGGACAGACCAATCTTGAATTTTGAACAGCTTCTCCCCTTCCCTTGGATAAGCATGGACTTTTCCAAAATCCTCTCCCTCTATAAATTATCCACCTAGTATGGACGGCACTGGATTTATTTAGTTTATTTAAATTATGTTATTACTTGTAGTGGTTGAATGACCTTCATGTTTTTGTTCCACTTGTTCTTCTACGATTTCGTGGTCTTTTGAGCTCTCCTTAACATCTTTGCTCTCGTGTTCTTTTGCGTATCCGTGCTCCTTAGTGTTTCGATCCCAGTTATCGTTCTCGTGTTCCTCCATAGCATCACCATGGTAATCATCTGAATCGAGATTCGTTTAAGAAAAGAAAAACTAAAAAACTGCAAGAACTCTGCGAAAAAGTTTATCGAAATCAACTGAGACGAAAAAAAAATACCTTGGGAGTCAAACACGGTTTCATCAAAATATTTGCCCTTGGTATCAGAAACACTATACTCGTGATGTTTTTCGGCCTGTATATCGCCTGTACTTGAGCTTACGGTGTCGTCAAGGTATTCTGCAGGTCCAATGTCGGTTTCTGCTTCATCGAGGTGCAGCGGATCTATTTCCGTACCAGCTGTATCCAGATGAGGTGGATCCATACTAGACGTCGTAAGTTCAAAGTCTGAAACATTCAATTGGCTTAGAAGTTTGTGTGCACCACTTCATTTAAACGCTTTAATATACCACATGCAGTTCCGATACCAGTCGATTCCAGGGAAGGTCGTTTTATTGGACAATTGTTCTCGTTAGCATCGTCAGTAGCAACTGGTGTGACACTACGACGTTTCTGTTTAGATGAGTGCGGTGTCTGGATGTGAAATGTTTTACAGTGCCGTTTGAAAGCGAAAATATGCCAACTGCCTGTTGTGTCCATGTTGAGGGAAATTTTAGATTGCCGACTGTCATCGCAAATAGGACAGGTCACGTGAGCGTGGATTTTGCCGCTTGTAGTGTATGCTTCTACTCGAAGATCTTGCATTTTTTCTCGAAAGCTATCAAAAGCACCGTCCTGGCAGTTTCTACAAAAAAAAACAGATAGATTAAATGATTTAAAAAATAAGTACTAATTGTTTCATCATAACAATTAAAAAGTCAGCTTTTAACAAAAACAAAGTTTTTTTTAAATTTAATTTACAGTACATATTAGGCCTTAGAATTAAATAAAGTTTAAACATATTTTAGAGCACAATTCTAATCGTATTTTATGAATATATTATTATAGCTATATGTAACAATTTTTAAAATAATGTATTATGTGGTATTATGTAAACTCATATTTATATGTATCTAGTGATTTTGATTGACTCTTTAAGCACTTTTAAGGTCATAGCTGCTGACGATAGAAGGCCGAAGAATATTCAAATTAATATGGATTGGATGGATGGATATTGCGTCAAATGAAAATCAAGGAAGTTAAGAAGAAATAATCCACGACCAAGCTTAAAATATGAGTTTCATTTCTGGTCAGTCTGAGAACTTCTCGTAATGAAAATTTCTTTAGCTTTAATCGAGCTTTAATAGCGTTCGTATAGCGTAAGAAAATTACTAAAATTGTCACAAAGCGACGAAGCGACTTTCAGTACACTTGCATAAATGTGCATCGTTTCTTAAATCGGCCAGTTCTTATTGAGATCTACCTCAGAGTCTTTACACCAAGGGTAGTTTGAAAGTAGGTTTGAAATTGTTGGAGAAGCATAATTGTAGTATTATGGTAAATATGAGAAAAATGTAAAGCATGACATCTGTACTGCCGTTTTATGCATAACTGTCCCCATGTTATATGGGATTCCCATATAACATGGGACAATTGGGCGTAGAACGGCAGTGTAGGTCTCTGGTTACACTCACAGGGACGCAAAGTAATCCCAAATTTTGGTTTGCAGTTTTTGGACATGATTCTCCAATTCCACGTCCTTGTGTCGTTCATCATTAGGAATTATCTGTGGTTTCTGTGCATTTTTACGCTTGATTTTCTTTAAAAATTTGCTGATCCCGCAGCGGTTGATGATGCCTGCTAAATCAAGGAGGCATAAGGTTTCCCCTTCAGTAAACCGGAAGTTCTCGGGCTGCAATGCGTAATTCCTGCCGTAAATCTCTCTCAATGGAATTCCTCCTGCTAAAGCTTCTTCTTTTAAGCTCTCCACCATCCCACGCATATCCTCCTCAATGAGTTTGATAGTTTCTCGCGTCAGTCTCGCCAGAGATTGGCTGCATAGGTTGTTTATGTTGAGGATATTTTTAAGATGCAGGTTTATTGCGCCATATTCTTCCTCAAGTTTCGTCCAGAAAAAATCCTAAAATAAATTAAAGTGATTCATAATGTATCAATTCTTTCCGATCCCTACAGCATGTAAAATGTTCTAGGACTGACAAAGGCCTTGTTATCATATCACCAGTAAATAAGATCGATGATTTTTTTTGCGCAATTTGATGCATCAAAAACAAGTCAATTTGGCCATGTTGGATCGCAAAAATCACGTACATACTTACCATGTCTATTACGGAGTGGTCCATTTTAAAATTGAAGTAGGTTCCAAGGCAGGTTCCTTAAATTGTAGTCCTTAAATAATGATATTTCAAGAGCCGAAGTCTTGGCCGAACTAATTTCTTGAATTTGCCCAACGATCTGTTTACTTTTAAGTCTAGCTGCAACAGTCGCAGTGACAGAAAGCGACAGTGCTCCCATTTAATTTAATCAATGCACTGCTATTTATAATTATGTGTTAGAGCGTGCTGAAATGTGCCGGCAAGTGTGCCGAAGTGTGCCGGCCAGTGTGCCGATGTGTGCCGAAGTGTGCCCGGGCACAATGTGCCGAGTGACCGACCCCTTGGTTGAAACATATCGGTAGATTATTCTCAGAACTAGAAGATTTTTGTTCGGGTAGCCATAAACGGACTTTGTAAACCTATATTTTTGAAGGAAAATTTAAAAAATATGTTCTCAAATTTTCAGTGCTCTCATCGCTTCGATAATGTAGGTCACAGAATAGCCTTTCCATGAAAAATAAAACATTTTCAAAAACTATGCAAACATACCGAAAAATTAGGGTGACCCATCTTGCCCCGTCTACACAATACACGTAGTTATATGGAATGTATAGCATAAGGAGTATAACGAAAAAATATTTTATTTTTTTCTGTGCGAGGAACGTATAGAATTTTCAAAACAATATACCACTTTTTTGTGTATCCCCGTCGTTCATCTGGGAAAATTATTGAAAGATTCAAAACTTATATTGTGCGATTGAAAACGGTACTGACCCATCTTGCCCCCACATACCATATAAGTAAGCAAATAATTTAGTTTAAGACCCCTAAATCCCTCCTTCCCAATTTTATTTTATTTTTTTTCATCCCTAACCTCGAAACAGCCGCGAGTACTTCGGCTCCCCAAACTAACATAGCATTAAGGCAGTAAAAATTGTAAAATGTAAAATATATTGCAAAAAAATAACAAATGATTTCGGCTCAGTTATGCCCATGAGGCGCCCGAGCCTTCCAAATAAACGAATAAGTAAAAAAAAACTGCTTCAGATATTTCCCCAGTACTTTTTTCAGCAATTCCTCTATGGATTTCTCAAGGAGATTTCTTCAAAGATTGCAATAGGGATTCTTTCAATGATTTTTTTCAGAAAATGCTCCGGGAATGCCTCTAGGGATTCTACGGAGGTTGCAGTAAGGATTCCTTCTAGAAGAGTTCAGACTTTTTTGCAGAAACTACAAACGGCATTCCTTTGGAAATTTATTGAGGGTTACGTTCCGAAATTCCTCGGGTGATTTCTCCAGAAATTCCCCCAAATATGTATTCAAAGATTTCTCCAGAGATTGTTTAGAGATTAATCTCAGGAAATTAAAGTGGAAAGGCAGCGGAAACGTAGCTAATTCGGGCAGTATGAGTGTCTATAATTGTCAATCAGATGTTGATTCATTTTCATTTGTTGACAGCTAAAGTTAGACGTTATGATTCAAGCTGTGCTAACCAGTGACAACTGTCTTCTGTAGACCACAATTGCTATAAGCTAGGAGAAGACTGTGTTCCAGTAGGGATGCTATGACAAGAAGAAAAAGAAATAAAAGATTTAATAGTTCTGCTGTAAAAAGCACTGAATGTTAACTTTACTAAATACCATTTTTTTCTGTGCCCTAACATCCATTCGATTGTTTTTTACCACAAAAGGCTCATTCAAACATTACGTAACGCAAAATTTGACAAAATTTAGACGCTATTCGCTATCCCTCCCCCGCGTAACTATTTTTTTTCTAAAAGAAATTTTAAAATTTTGTATGATGCGTAACACAGCACTGCCAACTCATTCCCCTCCCCTCATTGGCGTTACGTAGTATTTGAACGAACCCAAAGCAGACCCTCCACACCTAACTCCGTCTCTGACGTACGCAGAACAATTTTTCATGAATAAAAAAATGATTTCAAAAAATGTCCCGATTTTGTCAGGTACCCGATTTTGTCAGCCCAAAATGCTACCAGGGGCTGACAAAATCGGGTCCTTACTGTATTTATAATTTCAATGAAACATTCTTGGAAAACTTTAAATTAAAAACCATAAAATGTTGATAAATTGGTGAACTGTGAGATGAATTTGTGAAAAAAACGCGTTCTTGAGGGATTCCGCTAGAGTATTTCTCGGCCGAATTTCTGGAGTGATCTTCAGAAGAACCCGCACAGGAATTTCTGGAGAAATCCTTGCATCAAGGTCATCATTGATATTCAGGACTTCTGCTACCTGGAAAACCGGAAATAACCAAACTTGGAATATTTTGGGAAGTTTCGGCCCGATAACTACTGACTACCTCAACTTTCCTACTTGTAGATCTACTCAGATGTAGAGTCTACAGAGTTTACTACACTGACGCGGATGAATCTGGAAGTAAAATTCATCTGGAAACATCGCTACAAGGATATATCCAGCAATTTTGTCAGGATTTCTTTCTGGAACTTCTCTAAAAAAAATATCCCAATAGACGGGCTTGGTGGTCTAGTGGCTACCATTTCTGATTCGTATGCAGAAGGTCCTGGGTTCAATCCCTGGCCCATCTCTTTCCTTTTCTATCATACCGTCTCTAGAGGAACATATACAACGCATATATATTCATATAAGCATCGCTTTAGCCATCGCTAGAACAGAAACGGGTTGAAAATGCCGTTTCCCTCCTTCCAACCTGCACAGTACAGTGTCAATCTGTCATATAACGCCTATGAGTTAGGCAATCAAGCCAAATGTACCGCATTATCTTAAGAGTAACAAACACACTAATCTTTCACCTTACGCCTGGCATCCACGCACCAATGTGTGAACGCTTTGCCAACCATATCCTACCATTCCACCAACACTCCGACATCCGCATGAATTTGTGCAGACGCAGAGGTACATATATTCGGTCTGCTGTGGATACAAAAGATTGCAATCATCACTTCCTTCCTCTTTCCAACATTGACTTGCAACTAAAAAATTGAAGATCATCAACATGCATACACTGAAGATGCCTGCTAGTCCCCGGTAGATATCTCATTGGTTCCTTGTGTGAGTGTAGCTGGTCTGGCGATAGTGGAGTAGCATCCAGGGGTGGTCAATCAAGCTCAAGCTCAAGTTTCCCTAAAATGGAATACCTCTCTGAGTAGCTCTTAGGGTTTTTCGCAACATTTCTTCCGCATTTTTTCACGCCATTTTTCTTGGTATTCCCCCCGGAGATTCTTCTGGATTTTTCCCAGATTCGAGCGATTCTTTCCGGTATTCTTGCAGTATATCTTCCAGGATCCCTGATTTCCGATCGATTTCACCTGAAGTTTTTCACGGAGATCCAAGTTGACTGAAGTTGTGGCGTTTCCCGGAGTTTCTCACGTTTCGTTCAAGCGAAGGCATTGTGGATTTTCTACCAGGATTTATCCCAAGATCCACAATTGCACAATCTCCACTTCCTCCGGGGTTCGTTTTGGGACTTCCCCAGTAGATCTTCCCGGGATTTCTCCCAGAGTTGCTTCAGGCGTTTTCCTGGGATTTCTACTAGAGCACCTCTCAGGATTTCTTATAAGAAGTCTTTCGCGAATTTTCTGCAAGAATTCCCCCAAGGATTTTTTCTGAAGTTGCTCCTGTAATTTCTTCAAGAAATTTGCGTGCACATCCTTCTCCAGTTTCTCCCGGCGTTTCTACAGGAGTTTTAGCCGGGCCGTTTGCTGAAGATTCTCGCAGGATTTATTTTGAAGTTTCACATCAGATTTCTTCTGGAGTTTCTCCCGGTTCTTTTAGAAGATTGCTTCCGGTGTTGGCCCCGGGATGTTTCTCAGAGTTGTTTTTTTCTGGACTTTCTGCTAAGATTTTTTCCGGATTGCCTTTTGGGATTTCTGCAAAAGTTATTTCAGATGTTTTTCTCATAGAATTCTTCTCGTGGTTTCTTTTAGAGCTTTTTCCAGGCTTTTCCTCGAAATTGTTTACAGGATTTCTTGCAGTGATCCTCCTAATTTTACACATTTTCTCGGGATTATTTCCAAAACTCTTCCCGTCTCAGAATTTTGGGTGCTCGTTCTGAGATTTATTTAATAGTTGCACCGGAAATGTTTTTCTAGGAGTTTTTTTTTTGACATGTCTCGTGGGATAACTTACGAAATTTCAGGAGAACCATAGGGACCCAGGTGGAATATAGCGACAAATTCCACAAGACCTGTTGGAGAAATCTCTAAAGAAACTTTGGAAGAAATCCTGAGAAAACTGGGCCATCTTATAAAAAAGTTCTGGAGTTAAGCCAGGACAAACTACAATGAAGTTTTTTTCACGACGGTAATGGTACCGCGTACAAAAACCACGTAAAAAATGCGTTATTTCAAAAACCGTCGTAAAATAGTCAAGTCACGGTAGATGTGGACCTGACTTTTTACGCGTGTTTTAAAAAAAAAAAACGTATTTTTTTTCGACGATTCTTACGACGTTTTTTGAAATAACGCTTTTTTTTACAACGGACCGCGTAAAAAAAATCAGTCTACTAACGAAATTCATGGAGGAACTCTGAAAACCTCTAATTGGAATTCCGGGAGGAAATTTAAGAGAAATATCGAAAACCTATTTGGAAGAACTTCTGCAAAAATGCCACAAGTGCCGATAGAAACTGTTGATATGCCATCCCGGAAACCAGTAAGGGAAGTCCCTGAAAGAATTATGGATAAATTTTGGAAGGATCTCCGGACGAAATCCAGCGAGGAGCTCTGGAAACATATCATGCAATCCTCTAGAAGAAATACCGGAAACAACTCTCAGATATCGCAGAATCTCGAGACCGCGTTGCCAGACGAGGGCGAGCTCGATGAGGCCCCTCTAGAGGACTGCTGGAGTACAGTGAAAGCAGCCCAGAGCACCATCGGGTACGTGGAACGAAATCGACGGAACGAATGGTTCGACGAAGAATGCAGAAGGGTTTTGGAGAAGAAGGACGCAGCGAGGGCGGTAATGCTGCAGCAAGGGACTCGACCGAACGTGGAACGTTACAGACAGAAGCGGAAACAGTAGACTCGCCTCTTTCGGGAGAAAAAGCGCCGCATGGAAGAAGCGGAGTGTGAAGAAATGGAACTGCTCTGCCGTTCCCAAGAAACACGGAAGTTCTATCAGAAGCTCAAGGCATCCCGCAACGGGTTCGTGCCGCGAGCCGAAATATGCAGGGATAAAGACGGAAGTCTCTTGACGGACGGACGTGAGGTGATCGAAAGGTGGAAGCAGCACTTCGATCAGCACCTGAACGGCGTGGAGAACGTAGGCACGGGAGCCCACGTCAACGGAGGAAACGACGACGCCAGTGCAGCGGAGGACGGAAATGAACCAACTCCCACGCTGAGGGAAGTTAATGATGCCATTTACCAGCTCAAAACCAACAAAGCAGCTGGTAAAGATGGTATCGCAGCTGATCTCATCAAGATGGGCCCAGAGAAGTTGGTCACCTGTCTGCATCGGCTGATAGTCAGGATCTGGGAAACCGAACAGCTACCGGAGGAGTGGAAGGAAGGGGTAATCTGCCCCATTCACAAGAAAGGCGACCATTTGGAATGTGAGAACTTCAAGGCGATCACAATTTTGAATGCTGCCTACAAAGTGCTATCCCAGATCATCTTCCGTCGTCTGTCACCTAAAACGAATGAATTCGTCGGAAGTTATCAAGCCGGCTTCATCGACGGCCGGTCGACAACGGACCAGATCTTTATCGTACGGCAAATCCTCCAGAAATGCCATGAATACTAGGTCCCAACGCACCACCTGTTCATCGACTTCAAAGCGGCATACGATAGTATCGACCGCGCAGAGCTATGGAGAATCATGGACGAAAACGGCTTTCCTAGGAAGCTGACTAGACTGATTAAAGCAACGATGGACTGTGTGCAAAACTGCGTGAGGGTTTCGGGTGAACTATCCAGTTCATTCGAATCTCGCCGGGGACTGCGACAAGGTGATGAACTCTCATGCCTACTCTTCAACATCGCTTTGGAAAGTGCGATGCGACGAGCCGGGCTCAACAGCCGGGGAACGATTTTCACAAAATCCGGACAATTTGTGTGCTTTGCGGAGGACATGGACATTATTGCCAGAACATTTGGAACGGTGGCAGAGCTGTACACCCGCCTGAAACGCGAAGCAGCAAAGGTCGGATTGGTGGTGAAAGCCTCAAAAACAAAGTATATGCTGCGGAGCGGATCTGGTTGGATGGTTAGAACACGTGACTATCACGCCAAGGACCTGGGATCGAATCCCACTCCCGACAAATTTACAAAATGTGAGTGTTAAACGCACAGTAACTTTTTACCGATCCCGAAATCACTCGGCGGATACTCGCGGACCGGCCTTCGATGGTCAAAGTGGACTGGAACAACGGCAGCTGCAGACACTGAGGAGGTTCACACGCGTTCACTGGGGTTTTCGGATGCGCACTAGACTTTCGTCGTACTCGGGTGATAGTTTTAGCAAGACTGTTCTATATTTCGAGATGGGGTATCATATTTATAGGGCACAATGTTTAAGTATTAGTTTCTATGTGTAGATTAGTATTATCGTAGCATATAGAGTAGTAAATAAAGTTGAATTCAATACTATACAATAGAGACGGGAATTCAAGGCCGAAGCAACTTTCTATTTACAGGGTTGTGTGGCAATTTACCGTTAGATTGGAATTTTAATGTGTTCTTAACCTAGGGTGATTCAAAAATTCATTTTCAATGATTTGCATTCAACAGTGAGTTCTGTTGGAATAGTGTAGTGGCAGCCCCCTGGTAAGATGACAATGACAGATGCTCGTGAGTGTCCATGAATGTGTGCGTATGAGTTTGACAGCTGACGAAGCATAAATGCTGATGTGTGTTATGAGTGAATGTTGTTTATAAACATACTTGTTAGTCCGTACTAGTCCGTAGATGTAAATAGATGTGTAAAAACGTAGTCCGTGGAATTCCTTTCTTCCGTATCACGAGAATCCCGGGACGGGTAATTTGTCCGGTTGAGATAATCACTGCGCTGGGATTTCATCAAGTTCTTCCTTCAGAAGGGAAGTAAAGCGTGGGTTCCGAGATGAACTAGCCTAGGGCTAAAAATCTCGTTAATATAGATAAAAAAAAGTATATACTGGCAGGGTAACGGTCGAATTTTGGACCCCTAGAGGCAGTGTGTGCATTTTTATCGCGAACCACTGAATGGTCCATACTCAGCAAGTGATACATTTGCGAATGTAACATTTCGTGAACCGACATGCTCGGAAACGCTCATCGAAATGCTGTTCATTGTCTTGTCCGGTTCGATACGAGAGCTCAACCAAGAGAGAAGATGCTCGATGTCGCTAATGAAAGCGATGCATTCGGTAAGAATATTTATTGTCATACTTATTTTTTATTGTGACTACACAACCTGCAACGTCATAAATACAGTTAAATTAAATAATTGTTCACGTTTTTGAAGCGAAAACGCATTAAATACTGATAAAAATAACGATTATTCACAGTTTTCCCAAGCCAACGATGAGAGATCATCGGTAAGTGTTACACTAAGCGATGCCCGCTCATCGCCGCAGCTTGTCTACATCGGAGTAATCTTCTTTGTGTTCCTTCGTGAACCATGCGACTCGACGAGAGAACATACACCGCTTGGTAACTGAAACAGAACCAACAGAAGTGAAGAAAAACTGCCGAGTGGTATTTTGAATTTAAGTCAAAAACATACATATTCAGAAGGTGTTACACATTATGATGATGCTCGTATGATCGTTAAAGCCTCCACTGTCCGTTAAAAATATGTACCCACAAGGTCATTTCTGGCTGAAAATTTGACGAAAATAACTTATTTTTGATGCACCAGTTTTCACTGTTTTGGACACCCCAATATATTTTGGACCCTCTTAAGTATGTATTTTGGACACCCGGTGTTTAAACCCGTTAGAACAGAGGTTCCCAAACTTTTTGCTATCGTGGCGCCCTTTGACATTTCTAAAAAAGTCGCGGCGCACCAAAGTTTTTAAACAAATTCTTTTTTTTTTTAATTTTTGAGTAACTTTTACTTTAAAATGTGCAAATCAAAATCGTGAAACACTTCTCTCATATCATGTTTTCATAATTCAATATTCGGAAAACTAACTATTTATTTCAAATAATTTCTCAAAGATAGTTTAAATATTTGTAAGATTTCAAAAATCATGTTGGTTCCATCATAGAAGTTTAAAAAATAAGAAGAAACTCAGATGTAAAGGTATAACAAGCTCACATAACATAAGTGGAACTCTGGCTCAAAAAGTTGATGCCTTTCCGAGTTCGTACGCTGGTATACAGGGCATCGAAATGTCAAATGCATTATAACATTATTGCCATACTATTTTTCAGCATGTATACCATTTTTCATTGCTGTGAAGTAAAACAAAGATCTCATAGATCTAGACTGGCAGCACGTGGAGAACTAAAATAGGACATAAATAGTAATAAAACTTTGAAAACTCAAGTCAAAAATACGTTTTATGGCTTTAAATATAAAGGAGATCGATAAGTGAAACGTGGATCTGTTATTTCCAAGTTTCAAAAAAATTTATGACAAAATGAATCAGTCGATTTTCAGCAGCTAACTTTGCGTATATCTCAGATGCCAATCTTCGTTCCTCTATTCTTTGCCAAAACTGGAATACTGGTTGGATCAGATGTTTTTGTTTACCAAAATAAATGACAGTTCGACGCCTTTTATGAAAGATATAACAGTTTCGCGTGCTGGAAAAGGATTCAACTTTTGCCTTCGCCCTGACCATGGAGTTCCACTTATGTTATGTGACAAGCTGCTGAATTTCAACAATTCAGCCAAAAATTCTAAAGCGTTTGCAATAGTTAAAGAATTCTTATTGAATGAAAATGACTACACAGAACTTGACATAAGCTTCAACTTTTTGCGGAAATTGCAAAGCAACACTTTTATTTATTTTGTAAAATTTCAGCAAACTGGGACACATGAAGAGATTGTAAAGACCTGCCAGGCGGGCTTTGATTGAACTTATTTTCATAAATTTCAACTTAACCCTTTGGGCCTGGATTGGCCATATATAACCCCATTGATGAAATCGTGCATAACAAACTTATTCGAGTTCAGCGAGGTTGCGGCAGTATTGATGAAACAGTCCGCTTCAAAAAGGTCAAAGCTAGCTCTTCACTCTACCAGATCGGCAAATCTGCCTGCCGCTAAGCTGTTCCGAAAACCTTGTAATTATTCTAAAAAGAACGTAAATAATGTTCTTGAAATTAAAAACTTTGAACAAGTTATAGTAAAATCAAAAGCTAAGCTGAAGCTTAAGAATTGAAAACTTGAAATTTAAAAATGTGGTTTCAATAAATATGTTTAAAAAGGATAGGTACCAGAAATCCTACACTGAAAGGGGGCTTTCTGTAATGACAAGCACAAAAATGTTTTTAAATTTACCATGGCAAAACATGATCATCGACCCACCAACGCTTCTTGTGTGCGTTTTGTTTCTTCTCACATCAACCGGTTCGATAGCCGAGTGGTAGCGTGCGAGCCTGGTGATGCCAAGGTTCTTGGTTCGAATCCGGTTGCCAACAGAAACTTTTTTTAATTGAAAATAGAGTCCATGGTAAAATCGAAAACATATTTCTGTTGAATTGAAACCAAACTCAGTCTGCACAAATTTAGTGGCGTTGTGTATTTAAATTGACCCTCAGAATAGTAATTTTCACCGCAAGCTGCCGTTCAGTGTATGGAACAATTGAAGAGTCAGGAAAGATTAAAAAAATGTGAGCGACACTAGTTTTACTAATGAAAAAAAAAATTAAAGGTGTTCCGAAATACAAATTAAGAGTTTGTTTTTTATTTTGTTTCGTCACAAAAGCCAAAATTCTGTGGCGCACCTGGGAAAAGTTTGCAGCGCACCAGGGCGCCGCGGCGCACAGTTTGGGAAGCGCTGCATTAGAAACTATGTTTTGCCAATCTGCCACTTGAATATGCTGGATCACATCCTAATTACTTGATTGACAAAGGCTGATTAGACGAACTTTGCGAATTAATTGCGCTAGAATGATAAACTTTTTTGTTTACATCTGCAAGTTTCATCAGCACCGCAATCTCTTTTTGTAAACATGGTACGACACTGACACGGATGACGAGATTGACAAAAATGTATTTCAAGGCAAATAATGTTATTTCCAGTGCGGAAATGATTGCTGCCCATGCAGAGGAATCTAATTTAGCGAATGATTCTAAAAATTTTTGCCATCTCTTCATTAAATCTGTGAAATTTGTGATAATACGACTTAGGGGGTCCAAAATATATTGGTTACCCTAGGCGGAACCGAACACGACCGGATCCGTCTGGGTAGTAATGTTACTGACGGCTGACAACAATGTGAGCCGTGAAATTCGGAGGCACATCATCAGCGGAAGCCGGGCCTACTACGGGCTCCACAAGAAACTGCGGTCGAAAAAGATTCACCCACGCACCAAATGCACCATGTACAAAACGCTAAAGACCGGTGGTCCTCTACGGACACGAGACATGGACCATGCTAGAGGAGGACATGCAAGCACTTTCGAGTTTTCGAGCGACGCGTGCTAAGGACGATCTTCGGCGGTGTGCAGGAGAACGGTGTGTGGCGGAGAAGAGGATGAACCACGAGCTCGCTGCATTTTACGGCGAACCCAGCATCCAGAAGGTGGCCAAAGCCGGAAGGATACGGTGGGCAGGGCATGTTTCAAGAATGCCGGACAACAACCCTGCAAAGCTGGCGTTTGCAACTGATCCGGTTGGCACAAGAAGGCGTGGAAGGCAGAGAGCACGATGGACGGGACAGGTGGAGCGTTACCTATGTTGGAGTAGGGTGGGGCTTATTTCAAAAAATCTCTCCGAAATATGATTTTCCAAGTGGAAAGTGATCTACTAGTCGAAATAAGTGAGCTGTACAAGAATGAGCAATTTCGGTTGATATTTAGGGGTGGCGCAAATGGTTCAAGTGAAATTTTTGCTAGAACAAACTTTCAAAAAACATTTCAAATGTAATTTTCAAACTTATTTTTTCTAGACTAAATTGGACTAAAAATGTCATATATTGGTATCCAACTCATAAAATACTGAAAAACGATTTTTTTTTTCAAATATCTCAGAAATTAGTAGAGATATCGCAATTTTGAGCACAAATTTGGCCAATGAATTAACTACATCGGCTGTTTTCCTACTCTCCGCATCGACCAAAGTGGCGCTAGCTTCTATGCGCGAAAAATCGCTAAAAGTAAATCGCAAAAATATTGTATGGCAAATAGCATCTAAAGGCAAATTTCTCGAAGTGGAACACATTATTCGAAAAAATATTTAAAAAAAAAAAAAAAAAGACGCGGACACCGTCTTCAGCCAGAGGCTGCACAGACTGAATGAAACTTAAACACTAGACAAGGGACACACGGAGCATGCACCAGTGGATACGGAGAAGAAACTATTCTCACGAAAAGTTTCATCGCCCGGAGCGGGAATCGAACCCTCACCCCATAGCATGGTGCGATTAGAAGCTTGGTGACCCTAACCGCACGGCTACGAGGGTAGTGGCTGTGCACAATAATGACCACTATTAAGCCTACCAAATATTTTTTCGTGAAAAGCTTTGTATTTCAAGTAATTCAAGTTTAGATGCATTTCGCCATACAGAATTAAATTGATTTACTCCTGCTGATCAACTGTGGCTGTGCGCAATACGGGTAGTCCATTATTGGTTCAGTGTTATCATGTTATCATTTGAATTATAAATACCTATTATTGTTTATAAATACCTACGTAGGGTATATGTACCATTCTTTGGCCTAATTTGCAAGCCGCCTTGACAATTTTGACCATAACTCATGAATTAATAGCACTAGAATTAATATGTTGACCTTATTACACACTCTAGACAATGCATGTTTAACCAATGAATTACCTACATCGGTTGTTTTCCTACTCCCCGCATTATTCGAAAAAATATTTGGTAGTGGTTGTGCACGAATCTATGACAAAAGGTCGAAAGACATAAGGTCGAAGGACAAAAGGTCGAAGGACAAAAGGTCGAATGGACAAAAGGTCGAATGGACAAAAGGTCGAATGGACAAAAGGTCGAATGGACAAAAGGTCGAATGGACAAAAGGTCGAATGGACAAAAGGTCGAATAGAACAAAAGGTATAATTGACAGTAGACAATTTGGAAGACATGATAAAGTGGTCAGTGACAGAAAAACGAAAATTAGCTTATATGCAGCTATTTACTACCGCATTGCAATCCGAAACCCCCTAATACCGCCGGAAACCCCATGTAACGCACCTCAGACCCTCCGAAACCCCAGAAAACGGCATGTAACGCCTCCGTAACGTTTCTGAAATCCGTCGAAAATGCTCTGAAGCTCTTTGGAATGCCTCCGAAATCCCCCTGAAACTCCCGGAAACCCCATGTAACGCAGCTCAGACCCTCCGTAACCCCCAAAAACGCTATATAACGCCTCCGTAACGTTTGTGAAATCCGCCGAAAATGCTCTGAAGCTCTTTGGAATGCCTCCAAAATCCCCCTGAAACCCCCAGAAACCCCATGTAACGCACCTCAGACCTTCCGAAACCCCTGAAAACCCTATGTAACGCTTCCGTAACGTTTGTGAAATCCACCGAAAATTCTCTGAAGCTCTTTGGTATGCCTCCAAAATCCCCCTTACACCCCCAGAAACCCCGTGTAACGCACCTCAGACCCTCCGAAAGCCCAGAAAACGGCATGTAACGCCTTCGTAACGTTTCTGAAATCCGCCGAAAAAGCTCTGAAGCTCTTTGGAATGCCTCCAAAATCCCCCTGAAACCCCCAGAAACCCCATGTAACGCACCTCAGACCTTCCGAAACCCCCGAAAACGCTATGTAACGCCTCCGTAACAATTATGAAATCTCCTGAAAATGCTCTGAAGCTTCTTGGAATGCCTTTGAAATCCCCCTTAAACCCCCTCTGACCCCATGTAACGCACATGTGACTCTCCGAAACCCCCGAAACGCCATGTAACGCCTTCGTAATGTCTTTGAGATCAACCGAAAATCCTCTGGAACTTCCTAAAAAACCTCTAAAATCTTCCTAAACTATCCCCCTTCCCTGTCAGACCCCAAGTAACGCCCCTGACACCCTCAAGCATGAGTTATCCGCATTTTTCTTTCGCAATTTTCGGAACCACTCCAGCTCTACATTTCAAAACAGTCATTTCGTACTCTCATCATCTTGATTTGTGTTACAATCATGGTGCCAAATGTTACATTCATGGTAGACGACATTCATGCATCGATGGCAGTATGAATGTAGTCTGTGACGGTAGTATGCAACATTAGTCATGACGGTAAAGGCGTTGCGACGATAAGGAAAAAAATGTACTATACGGTTCACGGGTTGGGAGGTATGGCTTTCAATCTTTGGAGGAATAACTTATGAAAGCTTAAGAATCCGTTTTTGAGTTATTCTTGCAAAGACTGAACGCCATACCTCCCAACATAATCATCAACAGTCTAAATTCGAAGAAATTATTTATACTTAAACAGTGTAATTCGTCGGAATTACCTATGAATCCAAGAGGGGATGATCACTAATCACAAGTAGTAATTGTTTCTGCAGTATAGATAGGAAGAACAGCTATTGAATTAAAGAAGGAAAAATTTCTGATTGAATTATAAGTACCTAAATAGTCGATAATTAATTCAGTAACAAAACTTAAAAGAACAGCCTATAAATTTAAGAAGGAAAAATTACTGAACAAAACATCAAACTAAATTGCCATTAAATACTACATCAACACGCTGGAGGACGATCTGCGGACCCTACGCAGAGTGCGGAACTGGAGACAAACAGCCATGGACCGAGTGGAATGGAGGCGGCTACTATGTACAGCAGAGGCCACCCCGGCCTTAGCCTGACCGGTAAGGTAAGGTAAGTACTACATCAACACAACTTGAAAGAATAGCCTATAAACAAAAGAAGGAAAAATTTCCTATAGAAATACATATGATAGGGTTTGTGTTCCATCAGTAATCTCACGCTCCCAATTTCATCCTATTCGAAAACAAGCGCTTACGGCACCGATTGATTCCGTTCTTTTTGTTTTCATGCGTGCTCACTTCTAACAAAAAATACAAAAATAAGAAACAAAACAAACAGTGCTTCATTCCTTTGTTTTTCGTAGGATGAAAATGGGAACCACATGCTTAATAAGGGAACCAATACCCTAACTATAACAGCACCATAGACACATTCCACGCACTTCTACGCCAAGGGTGTGAAATTTCAAAGTGATTGTTTTGCCTCAAGCTTTCCAGCATATGAAAGAGGGTAGATTCAATCTTAGGAAATCCATTTGTTTTACTTAAAATTTCACTGGTAACTTATTTAAATAGTTAGGTGAAGTAATAGCATTTTATGTAAGAAAAATGAAATTTTTCAATGATAAGTTTCTAATATGCCTGCTTGCATATGAAAGTTCAAAAACATTATACCTATTTTTTGTAAATGAAGTATAATAATGTATATTTTATACACCCAAAGGCAACTTATCATAAAAATGGGTTTAGATATGTTTTAAGCACTTTTTGCAATAGCCGCAATTTAATGGTGTCCCGTTACGAAAATAGCACATTTGTTGTAATAACTAATTTATTACGAACTTTAGAAAAATTATTTTCAGGATTCTCTTCCTTTCTTCCAACACATGGGTTACCTTGATCGACGCTTTATCTCAGGCGTTACAATGGGTACGTAGACATGGTGTCCCGTTACGAAAATTTTAAAGACATTCGTAAGTGGATAAATATGTTTGGTTTGATCAAATATTTAACCTAGAAACTGTAACCATGATGAAACGATATTGTAGGTGGTATATATTTACAATATCCTTCTTGGTGTAACGGCCCTACTGGAACAAAGCCCGCTTCTCAGCTCACGAAAACTACGTAAAGAAATGGCATTCTGATGGATCAGTATAACAAGTGATATTTTATTAAGTTTTGTTGTGACAGCATACTCTTTGAATGCTATAACCTTTTTAACATGTCCTATGAATTACCACCATGATGTATAAAAAGGCTTATAGAATCACAAAACATTCAAAACATGAAAATCCTGAAGTGATGGTTGGCATTCCTTTTTTACCCCATCAATCACCGTATAATTTACTTTTATGACGACAAACATATTTTGAAGCTTATATTCTTATTGAAAATAAAAAAAAAATGTAAAATGCATCACAAAAATTGCATTGCATTACTTTTTGTGACTACATAAATTAGTAACCATTGATTAAAAGTCTAGCGACCTCCCTCTTGTCATTTTGGTTGTCAACCTTTTTTTCTTCTCGAAATCCGTTTGTTTGTATTGTTACTGGTTGTCGTTAGCTAAATATCAACGGAAAGCCCCCATAATCCCATCGCTTCCAAAATAAAACATTGTTTTCTCTAACCTCGACCAACCCGCGAGTTTAACGGTTCCCCAAAACTAACATAGTATAAAAGAAAAATCCCCTTTAAAATGTAAAATTTATTTCAAATAAAATTAGTTCCTTTATTCCCAAGGCGCATGAGTCTATAAATAAAGAATTAAAGCAACATGCGACATATGCTTGAAAAGAATGTGGTGGAAGAATGTACTATAGATATCATTAAATCTTCTTCGGATCATTATAATGTGAATGTGGGAAAACCGCGAAGATAGATACGTCGCACAACCATAGTTTTGGAGATACAATTAAATTTCACGTATCCGACCCCCGATAACTCATTTTCAAAATACTGGCATTTCGTCAATTTTCATCCGATTTTTTTTCAATTGCTCTCGATCGATCATAAATTGGTGCATATTTATTACACTCAAGTGACCATGTATTATCCGGAACCATTTGGGAGATATTCCGAGTTGTACTGTGGTCAGGGGGTGGGGAAGGGATCTGTTTTGCAAATGGCTAAAAGTGATTATTTCGTGTGTGTTATTGTGTTTTAGAGGCCCCCGCGGAGCCTGCTCCTGGTGTTACGGAGCGGCCATATTAGTTGAAACATACTTAAGTCATTCTTTCGAAATCATGAAGATTGACACGTCGCTCAGCATGTTTTGGTTGCCAACTAGAAATGTCCCCGATGACATCCCTGTGGAACCTGTGCTATATGTTCCGGGGTGGCCAAATTAGTTGATACATACTTCAGTCTATCGTTTCTGACTCAGTCATTCGAAATCATGGAGATTGATATGTCGCACGGCATGTTTAGGTTGAAAACCAGAAGTGTCCCCAATGAGGCCCCGCGGAACCTGTCACGGGGATTCGGATGAGCCAACTTATTCCAATCTGGTTACAGCAACTGTGTTTCACTGTTCGCAACAAAAATTTCGCTGAAAATCGATGGTTCAAACACAATAAACTTCGAAATAATCTCTTTTAGCCATTTTGGCAACCCCCTGACCCCTGCACAATCCGGAATATCGCCGGAATGGTTCCGAATATTTAACGGCCGCTTGAGTATAACAAACTCGCACCAATTTATGATCAATTGAGGGCGACTTCAAAAAAATCGGATGAAAATTGACGGAATGCCAGCATTTTGAAAATGAGTTGTCGGGAATCGGGTACGTGAAGGTTTAATAAACCTCGAAACAGGTTCTCCAGGGCTCATGCCGATGGGCACCATAGGGCAAGAGCGGATTTGAAGGCATATTTGTGTCCTGTCGGACAGCTACCATCTGTCTGAAAAACATTGCCGAAGACACCAACATTCTATCTAGCAAAGCATTTGATCTACAACTAGATGTCTTTAGCCGTAACGGGACACCATTAGCAAAACACTGTTTTCACGCGAGCGTAACGCTGCGCTCCCAAAACTAAATCAAGAATATTTCCGAAACTATACATTTCTCAGTAAAACTCACTTCGGCAGTCTTGTTCACATCAATCCAAAGAAGGAATGTCTAGAAGACTTTATTATTCAAAACCTCATAACAGAGCTGATATACGCATTTCAGTTTGAAAATTTTAAAAAGAAGATTTCTGCGATGGTGTCCCGTTACGAAATGTAACATGTTATATTATGTAAATTGAAACCAAAACCCCATAGAACAAGTATTGCATCAGGAAGTACATCTAATAAGCTTGTTATAAAACCTGTTAAACCATATGATCATGAACATTGCATTCGATTGCAGACATCATTTGTTCACCAAAGTTAGTTCCTCGCGGTGTCCCGTTACGCTGGAATGTGTCATAATGTTTCTCTCAATGAGCAACAACATGAACTATTTATTCTTATAAGTAACACACCAGCTGATAACTTGGTCTAGTAATGTTTTTGTTAATTCGACCTTTTGTCCAATTCGACCTTTTGTCCCTTCGACCTTTTGTCCCTTCGACCTTTTGTCCATTCGACCTTTTGTCCATTCGACCTTTTGTCCATTCGACCTTTTGTCCATTCGACCTTTTGTCCATTCGACCTTTTGTCCATTCGACCTTTTGTCCATTCGACCTTTTGTCCATTCGACCTTTTGTCCATTCGACCTTTTGTCCATTCGACCTTTTGTCCATTCGACCTTTTGTCCATTCGACCTTTTGTCCATTCGACCTTTTGTCCTTCGACCATTTGTCCTTCGACCTTCTGTCCTAAAGCCGTTGTGCACAATGGTGACCACTATTAAGGCTACCAAATATTTTTTCGGGAAAAGCTTTCTATTTCAAGTAATTTGAGTTTAGATGCATTACGCCATACAAAATTAAATTGATTTACTCCTGCTGATCAACTGTGGCTGCGCGCAAAGCGGGTAGTCCATTGGAAGTAAACTAACGTAAATATTCAAGAATTTACTTAATTAAGTTGAAAAGATTCGATGCGTCTATGGTACAAAAATTGGCCTATTAGTGGATACAACGTTGGCCTATTGCTTTCCATGCACTAGAACCATTTATTATCTCATTTTTTCAATATTTCAGCTGAAGTATTATCTCTGTTTGTTCACCAATGTTACTTGTAAATTACATTTTCGGAGCCAAATTTTCAAAAAACTGTAAATAAATTATTTAAACTAAAGTTCTTTCTTAATTTATTAACAAAAACAACGAAACCCTATTATAGTGTTATATTTTTACAGTCACCGTACACACCATCTTTCTTCCTGTTCGTTCTTTTTGGCTCTTACGCAAGCAATGTTGTTGACGTCATTTTACTGATGGGCCAAGATTTGGGTACATAGTGAAAAAAATGTCCTCAATATTCGGCCCACATTCAATATGTAAAATATTTATTATTCGTTGAAAACAAATATACAAGTTCAAAATAGCGTCTTTGATCGTCGCATCAAATGTTCAGTTATTGAAAAGTCAGTTCGAAATGTTTCAGAATCATGCAATTTATGATCATGTGTATAGACTACCCACTAAGCCGAAGAATCTTGGCGTCTACAAAAGCTAAACAAAGTGACATTTTCATTCAATTTTAATGCTCCAAAGTGCTCAAATTGAAACGAAATGTTACAGTTGTTTGCCGCATAGCTATTCCGATACCCAGTTATGCGTATTTGTTTGAGTTTTTGGTTAACGTTGAGATAGGCCGAACGAGGGGACTATGCCAACGAAGCATCCCGATACCCTATTTCAAAAGTTTTCTGAAAACACCAGGTTTCAAAGTCGTAAAATTATATTAGCACGTTCATTATTTTGATGGTACCTACTGTATTGCGACAACTCCACGCAACAAAAAAAAAATAGTGTATCATGTAGCAAAGACGTCTGAAGATGTAGCGTGCGATCAGGTTTCGCGTAGCTAAGCTGTTTTATCGCTGTTTATGATTGGCGCAATACCACCGTCTGGCGGTCACTAGTTGAAACTCAAATTCACACACTGAAGTAATCAACACAAACGTAGCTGGATTGGCTTTCAAGGGCAAAACAAAACATACTGTTACCCATCTTTGTTTCGGTAGCGCAACTACCGAACTGATGATGTTTACCTTTTTTTACATACCTATCAACATAATCTGTTGGGGGAATTATTTTATTTTTCCTACTTACAACCCACATCCGACAGTTTTTTTAAGTGGGAATGGTAGAACTTTCAATTCCCTCGGTCGCACGTACATTAGTTTTGCATTTTGTTCCACCATTTCCGTGAAAAATGAGATCCGGCTTGTGCAAGTGAGGAGTTGAGGTTAGAATTGTAGGATATTCTAGGTTAGATTTGCTATCCACTTCGCCTGAACGATTTTCAGACCCAGAAATATCGTACTTCTTATTAGTTTTCACTGCCGTAAAAAATACTATCATGCTCAGAATAAACAGTTATACCTTCGGATCACACTCATTTACTCGTAAATCTCAATCTGACTGTAAAAATAATGAATTTCTTTCCAATGTTTTGAAACCCCGAACGAATTTGACATTGCTTTCGGGAAGCACCATCACGACGACGACAACACTCCCAAGCGGCCGAATCGTCGTTTTGGGGGCGAATAGAGGGAAATCTGTTTATGATGCAAAAATGAATGGGATAGTCTACAGTAGACATTGTACAGAATCGA
The DNA here is from genome assembly GCF_035046485.1 of Aedes albopictus. NCBI lineage: Eukaryota > Metazoa > Arthropoda > Insecta > Diptera > Culicidae > Aedes > Aedes albopictus. Next base: position 313,779,083 of record NC_085136.1, on the reverse strand, counting down.
AGTTTTAGTTTTATGTTTGAATTCATGCTTATATCAGTTACAGGTAACGTAGTACACGATTTCAACACCATATGTATGTGATAAAATCGCTTAAATTGGTATTCGCCATCATAATAAGAAAAGTCAGAGCAGTGCTTCAGAATCGGGTTCGTTACTCATCTGTCATTGAAGTCTAATGCCATCACACTACAATAAGGTTGCATTTAGGACTACAAGTGGATGGTTTCTGCGTTCGAAATTTTCACCTTTGAAATGCTAGGGGGATGTTTTATTCATGTCTGTGTATTTAAAACTCATTTGAAATTTGTATGTAGAGAAGAGTCTGCAAAAGGTTTCACTCCACATATTGAAATGTGTGACCTCTAACAAACTGATTTTTAAAAACCGGAAAAGCAAACATTGGGTTGACATCCATTAAAATTGCAGATTTCCGAATTACAATGACTGTTGAATAACTGAAGACGCTGATCATGTCAATTAGCACGGATTAATTTATTTGCATTCCTTACTCATCGTTCAAAATCCTCACAAATATTTGCAAGCCCTATACCATCAGAATCATCAAATTGACATTAAATACCTCAGGAAAGAGTTTAATCCCTCCGGGCATCGGGAAATCCCGCATCCCCGAACATGTGACCGAATTGACATTAGTTTGCCAAGTTTATTATTAGCTTGTTTTCCTTCATTATTGCCTCTTGTGGGGAGACCTCACATGTGGGATGGGAACGTATGGATGGCTTCAATCAGTTCCGTTCCGAGCCAGAGAACCCTCCACCACCGTCATCATTTGTACATTTAAGTATATAAACCAACGAGATTGTTTGTTTGATCGTAAAACACCACTCGATTCGAATCGCCGGTCAATAGTTGGTACGAAGGAAGGTATTTAAGCGCAATCACATGCGCGACCGCGAGGACGACAACGCCGCACTGTGCCGATTGGATGGAGAGTAGAGTGTGGATGTGGATTGTGGAGGAGATCCGTTTTACCGGGAGCCGCTTGAAATTCGAGCAGCAAAAAACCATCCACACATCTGTCCATCAAGTGGATGGCCATAATCCGCGCCCGGCGTGAGCGCAAAATGCGCAACAATCAATGTGACCTTCACTGGCGCACTGACTGGCCTGGCGAACACTACAGCTACGGCGCGAGGAAGTTTAATGGTATTCGATTGTTCTTATCAATATGTCGATTGGGCCCGCACGAGGGCTTACGATGAGGACAGGTTATTTCAATGATTGAGAGTACTTCGGTTAACACTGCACCGGTAAGGGTCATAATGCATCTCGGAACATCCTATTGATACCGTAAAATAAGGTGACATTCGACTCACTTGAAGTGCAAATTTTCAGATTACCAAGCTGAGTGGTTAATACGCTAGACATTAATTAACCATTTCGAGGCAAGTTCTCATCTACCATGCTGCTTCAGAACTCGTCAAATTACTTATAATTCCTTGACCCGATAAATGGTTTACGCATGGTTAATAAATACAATTACAATTAAACGACTTAAAAGGGTCCAGTTTAGAATTATTTTGCAGGGAACGAAACGATGCACAGCAACATGATGCCTCGCCGATTATCGCACTCATTTGGGTACTTCTTCAGCGATGCCTTACATCCAGATGATCCAGTCGGCCAAAAATAACGCGGTTTGCCATATGTTATAAAATACTTAATCCTTTCTTTCCCACGACTTTGAAGGACGATGCTGGGTCATTAGGCCGAAGGTCATTAGGCCGAAGGTCATTAGGCCGAAGGCCATTAGGCCGAAGGTCATTAGGCCGAATGGTCATTAGGCCGAATGGTCATCAGGACGAATTGAAAGTTAGCCGTTGTTTTTACCTTTTCCAACAATTTTTGAGAAAAACTAGTTTTACAATGAAACTAGAAAGAATAGCCTATGTTTTAAAGAAGGAAAAATTTATGAATTGAATATCAGCAGTTTCAGCGCCAAAAACTATTTTAGCAATGATACTAGAAAGAACAGCCTATATTTAAAAGAAGGAAAAAATCATGGGTAAAATATCAGTAGATTCAGCATCAATAAAGTATCTTCGTGCCTGTCACACGATACACACATGCAAAATGGTCATTTGTGGAGCAGACCTGGTGTGATGGTTAGAACACTTGACTATCACGCCGAGGACCTGGGATCGAATCCCACTCCCGACAAACTCACAAAATGTGAGTTCTTCCTTCGGAAGGGAAGTAAAGCGTGGGTCCCGAGATGAACTAGCCTAGGGCTAAAAATCTCGTTAATACAGATAAAAAAAAATGGTCATTTGCAGAGGAAGCTCTCAGTTAATAACTGTGGAAGTGTTCATAGAACACTAAGCTGAGAAGCAGGCTTTGTCTCAGTGGGGTCGTAACGGCAAGAACCATTCGGCCTGATGACCATTCGGCCTAATGACCATTCGGCCTAATGACCATTCGGCCTAATGACCTTCGGCCGAATGGTCTTCGGCCTAATGACCTTCGACCGAATGGCCTGACACCTTGAAGGACTACCCGAGCAAAGGAAAAAAGCTCCATAATTGAATATTTTGATATGGAGATCAGAAACTGATATTCGTTTGTTTGCGATAAGAGGTAAAAGTACTGAAAATAATATCACAAATTTACTCCTGGAACATTGTCCTCATAGCACATTTTGCTCTTGGTAAGATCTAGTCAATAGCAGTGATTGATCTTCAAATATCAAATTTTGCTATTGGTCAGAAGGTTTAAGAACACATTTTTGATAATATTTTCAGTACTTTTACCTCTTATCTCAATCAGATCAATATCACGTTTTGATCGTCAGTATTTGATCTGTACCCGGGTATATCTATGCCAAAAAAGCGTTTCGGAAAAAAGTGCTTGAACGAAAGTTATTGCAAATTGGTTAAATTTTTCGAAAACAATGAAAAAAATGTTGGTTGTAAATCAATAGGTTTTTGATTGTTTATCAATAGTTCCACTGTTGAAACAATTAGTTAGTAGTTAGGTTGATCTTATGAGGTTACAACCATATTCTAGAAATTATTGCATCATATTCATCTAATTCCGTTTGTCCCGAGTTCGTCGAAAATCGATGGTGCTCTAGAGCAACCATGGGAAGTAAAGGGTTAAAGTAGCAGTTGGTGCAGGTTCTATGGGAATCTCTATTAACATGGGACACCTATGCTGCACACGGCAGCACTACTTCCCAAATTATTTTCGCTGATAGCGATGAATGCGTTCTAGATGGCGCTCCATTGATCTTTTACGCTCCCACCTTCCGGAATATCTTCAACACACGCCGACTGGAAGACGCTGCGATGAAAAGGTCCTTCGTCGAGGTGCTAGCTAACCGTGCTGCGGATATTCCCGAAGGTGGAAGCGTAGAAGACCAATGGAGCTCTATCAAGAATGCCTTCATCGCCACTGGCGAGAATAATTTTGGTGAGCTACGCACCCGGAAAAAAGCTGTGGATCACAGATGATACCTGTAGGAAAGCGAAACGCTAGACGGGACAAAAGATAGTGGGCGGACTATAGTCACTCTCCGTATCATTCTGGAGCAAATCAATGAATTCCAAGAATCTCTCTACCTGGTGTTCATTGGTTCCGAAAAAGCTTTCGACCGTCTCAATCACGAAAACATGTGGGAAGCCCTGTGGCGCAAGGGTCTGCCTGGGAAAATCATTGGCCTCATTGAAGCACAGTACAGGGCATTTTCGTTCAGAGTACTGCACAACGATGTTTTGTCCGATCCCATCCGGGTCGTTGCTGGAGTGAAGCAAGGATGTATACTATCACCGCTCATCGTCATCGGCCTGGTAGGTGCGATTGACCGTGAACCAAATCGTGGATTGCTGTGACAGCCCATTACCATGGAGCACCTAAATAACTTCGAAATGGCTGATGACGTTGCTCTCCTAGCTCAACGGCGCTCTGATATGCAGAGCAAGCCAATCGCTCCTCGGCGGCAGGTCTTACCATCAACGTCAACAAGACCAAATCGTTGGATGTAAACACGGTCAACCCTTTCAGCTTTTCGATAGCTGAGCAATCAGTGGAGAATGTTGAAAGCCTTCAATATCTTGGTAGCCAAATGGCGGCCGATGACGGCACCAAGAACGACATAGATGCACGGATTAAGAAGGCGAGGGCTGCTTTTGAGAGTTTAAGAAATGTATGGAAAACAATCAGATTAGCCGACGCACCAAAATCCGAATATTCATCACGTACGTTAAATGTGTGCTGCTGTGCGCCAGTGACATTTGGTGTGTATCAGTGCACATTGGTCGGGCTCTATACAAAGGGGCGGCCAAAACTCTCAAAAAACGGAATTGATAGTTTTAAACTTGTTTTCGCCTTATAACAAAGATAACACAGCGCAACATTTTTTTGTCTCAAGAGCAAACTTATGTGTCTCTGCAGGATTTTGGGCCGCTGAATCTGAATCCGGGCTCAGATTTGCTCCAACATGTCACAATTTTGAGCTTTACCTCAATTTATAGGGCAAAATATGCGATTTTGGGCTTTTTTGACTGCAAGCCATTAAGCAAGGAAATATTTTTTTTAAGCAATCAAAAGGTTAATTGGTCAATTAACATCTAAATTAACGACTCATGCAAAATATTTCGTTTTACCTAATCAAATTTGATAGATTTAAGCATTTTATGTTAGTATGAAAACTTGCATGCAACTTTTGGAGGGTGACTTGTATGGGGAATGTCATACCTAACATAAATCGCTTAAAACTATCAAATTCGATTTGGTAAAACGAAATATTTAGCATGAGTCGTTAATTTAGATGTTGATTGACCAATTAACCTTTTGATTGCTTAAAAAAATATTTCCTTGCTTAATGGCTTGCAGTCAAAAAAGCCCAAAATCGCATATTTCACCCTATAACTTGAGGTATAGCTCAAAATTGTGACGTGTTAGAGCAAATCTGAGCCCGGATTCGGATTCAGCGGCCCAAAGTCCCTCGGAGACACATAAGTTTGCTCTTGAGACAGACAAAAAGTTAATTTTTGTTACGCTGTGTAATGTATTGTAGTTTTATGATTCTTAATTAAAAGCATACCAGCTTTTGTATTTCAATGTCATTTTCACTGCCAAAGTGGCCTAAGTCATAAAATTGAAAAATGAATTATTCGAAAAAAGTAAAATAATAATATTTTGAGAATGGAATATATGTTTTATGTTATCCAGCATATGAAAGCTTGTTATTGGACTGTTTGAATGCACGTATGGTGCAAAATTAATATGCCACAAAACTGTTTAAATTTTCATATATTGTACCTTAGGAATTAAGGTAATTTTCAAGTTAAAAAACGGTTCATGTCGTCACGTGTCGTCGTAATTTCGAATAGTACATCTTAAACATCATGCTTAGAGCTGCATAAAAACGTTTAAACTTTTTGCAGAAATTTGCAGTTTTTCAAATTAGAGCTATTTAAAAAAGTCATGTTTTTTCATATGTTTTACGTTATTTTTCCATTTTTGACTGAAATAAAATTGATCATTTCACATTTTTTACACGTTTTGAACAAACTTGATTGGATTTGGTCAAAAGATGATCATTTAATTAAATTCAAATTGATTTTCAAACAAAAAACGCAAAAAATGTGGGGTTTGCTGATTTTTACCGTTTTTGAAATTATTGAGGTTACGTAATTTTTGAATACCCCTTTTTAAACACTAAAAATATTATATAACATATCTAGACAACCTATAACTTCGATTGAACACATAAAAAGAGTTTTGGCCGAACTTTAACTTTTTCCGACCATTGTGCAGTGTAGAACGCTCAACGGCTGTAGGTCGTCATATCATTAGGTGCATAGTGGTCTCACAACTGGATCTCAATCGTGGAGCTCCATCGTCGATGTCATCAAAAGCCGATAGTGACATAAATTTGGGAGCGAAAGTGGAGGTAGGTCGGCCGCATTTTACGCAGGGGGGTGGAACGAAATCTGCAAGCAAGCGTTAGCAAGCAGGACATCGCAGCAGAGGCAGACCCAGAGGCTCATGACAGCGCAGCCTCAACAAGGAAATAAAGGAATTCAAGAGAAATTTCACCTAGCCATAGGTCAAGGTGATAGCGGGCAATCGCTCAGGATAGAGGTCTTTCAATTCGTCCCTCTTCACCACCATGGGTGCTCAGAACCGAAAGTACATAAGTAGTAAGTAGAACCTAAGATTCCCATGACACCTCATTGAATTGTCTGATGTGATGCGCCCCCGAGAGCGTGTGAGATTCTTCTGATACCCACTCGAACCCCCTGAGAGGCCCTTGAGACATCCTATTACCCTTGAAACGCCCCTGAGACCCCCTAAAGCTATATATTACCACCTGGAAAGCCCCTAAGACCTCTTGGAGTACCCTTGAGATCCTTGGAGGCAGCTTATTAATTGCGCCCAAAAAAAAAAACTAGAAATGCTCCATAGAAAATCAAAACGCGCTCCATAAAGAACGAACTACAGCTGTGTTCATAAAAATAGCAGTGAAAGCCGTTTTCCATACAAAATAGCCAACTTTGACATGCTGCAACTTTGTTCTGCTTTGAACGATTGACCTTAAAATTTGACAGCGAACTACAAGGTCAATATTGTTTTACAAAAATATGTGAATTTTTGAAGCACGTGGAAAAAAGTTACACACTATGTGAAATTGATCAAAATAATAGCAGTGTTTGTTTTGATTATTTTTATTCAGCCAACATTTTCAAATTTTTAAACCTTATGCATTTACTTGTAATTAAGGTGGAAACTGTTTGAATAGCATGCGAAAATATGTCTAGCTTCTTCAAGATAAAGCTAGATTTCAATTTATTTACACTGCTATTATTTTGGACAATTTCACATAGTGTTTAACTTTTTTTCACGTGCTTCGAAAATACTCGCTGCCAAATTTTCAACTCAATAGCTCATGGGAGAACAAAGTTACAGTATGTCAAAGTTGGCCATTTTGTATGGAAAACGACTTTCACTGCTATTTTTATGAACACAGCTGTATATTCAATGAAGATGTCCAATATCATCCATAAATAATTATTTTTATTTATAGTTAATACCGGTATATTTTCTATAATATATGTGATATTTTCAATTATAAAGCCTGTATCCGCAAATCGGGACACAGAAGTGTGTGGGGTGAGATGGCAGCACCGTACGCCACTCTATATTATGTACTCGGACTCGATCACCGCTGCCCGATCAGGAAACACAGTCAGTCAGTAGCAGTGTGTTGTCACCCGAGGCAATGGAGTCTAGATCTAGAGTTGCACATTGGCGATCGTGAAAGGTTTTGCCCTGGCTATTGTTTACCATGGCAATAATGTCGAGCCTGAACAATAAATCACCCATTGCGTGGATGAAAATAGAGCGACCAATACGAAGAAGGGGGAAATTGTTTGTTTACGGGAGTGTAAAGTGTCACAACTTTTAAGTTAGGTAAAAAGCGAACAATTCAAGTGCGGAGAAATGTTAACTGAAAAAAAAAAATACTGAAAAATAAGCAACAGGGCCGCGGCGGTCATGGTGGTTTCGACTTTCGGATAGTTCCACGATGACCTAATGCAAATTAATAGCAAGAAGTGAAATGGTAACTGTGGGCCGTGGTTATTGAAATCTTTTCTCGCATCTCGCGTCCGGATAGATCCGGTGATCATCCAGTTAATTTTTGGTCACAGAATGTTCATGAAAGTAATTTTGTGTCAACAGTGTCCACATTTGGAAGAGACAGAAAAAGCAACACGGTGAAAAAAGGCCATTCATTATTTCATGGCCAAAATAAAAGTGCTTGATGCACGCAAAAAAAAATGCTATTAGACAGTTTTTTTTCCTTTTCAATCCTATAAGAACAATAGGGGGATTCACTAAACAGCGTAAACTGATTAAACTGATTAAACGTCGTGATCACCAAGGCAATCTTTGATTATTTCATTCGCAAAATCATGAAACATTTCAAATAAGCAGAAAATCATGGCTTACGCAGCAATTTAATCTGTTTGGTGAGTACCCCTAATATTTTAATTTGTAGTTATCACCGCACCAAACGTCAAAATGATGTGTCATGTTGGACCTAGTGAACACTTAAATGAATTTCACGTTCATTTAACGTCAAATAAGAAGCGTGTTTTGAGGACCGCTCTGCGATTGGTAAAATGCGAGTTTTGAGGACCGCTTGGCGTCAAATAAGAAGCGTGTTTTGAGGACCACTTGGTTATGGACAAGAAGCAAGAGAGTTTTGAAGACAGCTTTGGAAAATAGGAAGCGAGTTTTGAGGACCACTTGGCGATTGGTAAAAAGCGAGTTTTGAGGACCGCTGGGTTATGGTCAAGAAGCGTGTCTTGCCGGGGCCCGTGGCGTACTTGGTAACACGTTCCGCATATATTCACATGAAATTTTGCAGGTGAAGTTAACACATATTATCAGGCGAAATTTGAGCAATTTTAATTTATCTATTTCAAAATTACAGCTATATTTCTGTGTCCCGATTTTTGCGGATACAGGCTTTAATTGAAAATATTCCATATAGGGTATGTGTACCATTCCTTGGCCTAATATGCAAGCCGCCTTGACAATTTTGTCCATAACTCGTGAGTTGATAGCACTAGAAATGATATGTTGACCCTATTACGCACTCTAGGCAATATATGTTTCACCAATTGGGAGTAAACTAACGTACATTGCATTGAAAAGATTCGATGTGATGGTATGCAACGTTGGTCCACGGTACAAAGTTGGCATATTGTGCTTTGCATGAAAAACACAATTATGGCGACTACTTTCCAAGGCCTTAGTTGATGGTCGAAATTCAATCGCGGTGCAAATAGCACGTGCAGTCGCAGCAGTCATCACATCACCCGGCCATGTGGCGACCCTTTTTCAAGAATTATCAAAGAGCCCTGTGATGGAAAATTTAAAAACAGTGTTTATTATTGTCATTCATATGGTAATTTGTTTCCCGGATGTAGTTTTCGTTGTTGTTGTTAAAGTAGAAAATTTTCCATCGAAGACTACTCTTTATTTTCAATCTCGGCTTTTCTTTCATTGTTGGACTTGTTTGGCCAAATATATTTCACGTCCAATGGGACCTCCAATTTCATTGCGTTTTCCTTTACCAACTGTTGAGTTTTTCACCAGAAATTTCTCTTTTTTTAGCACTAGCTGTTCTCTCGTTTTATATTTGGATGTTAACTGCAGATTTTGTCATCAAAAATTTTTCCTCCTTTTCATTCAAGTTTCAGAATTTGAGTATTTTAAGATGGTGAAGTCACTGATTTTTCTTCAGATATTCTTCTTTCTTTTAAACATAGGCTATTCTTTCATGCAGTGTTGAATTTGAACTAAACTTAGTCATTGAACTTGCGTGTCAGAGGTTTTTGCTGCTCAAGAAGGCTCTTCAGATCCTTCAGAATTCGGCTTTGAACTCTTATGTGCTTTTTATATTGATATGTCATGTGAATAAACCGAATAAACCGGTCCGATCACCCAGAGCTCTTTAAATGTACTCTACTAACATACTAATATATTTACATTGTTGGGTTCAGATGTAAGCAATGATTATCAGGTGGACTGATGGCAAGACTGGTCAGGATGAGGGACCTTCATGATTTTTGAAAGTTATCGTAACGTAACTGGCATGTGGAACATGTTCCATTGTTCCTGTTACATTCGCCAATCTTGGCGCCAATCCACAATGAATCACTAAAATAACTAAAACGGCCGCTATGAAATAAACAGATAGCGCCACCATAGCCTTGTGTGTTTGACGTAACTCGACTGCTGTCACTGTGTTACCGTCCATATACACGGTGGCGCTTTTGTTTTGATGAGGTGAGTAGCGGAGAAATCGGCTTCAATGATCCATTAAGCATGCAATAAATCCACAATACCAGGGTTGTTAATAGTCATCGGAGCTGAAGCATAATCACTGACAACAACGGCTAATAAAAAGTTAGCGTCACTTAGTCAGCAGCTCTTGAATATTTTTCTTCAAACACCGTCAGTCAGTTTGCTGGTCGCGACGAAAAAGTTTTGCCGTTTCTCTTTATTGGCATTTTCGTTGAACTGCTTGCATCGCCCTGTTAGAACGAACGAATAATCAGCCTCACGGGAACGGCCGATCAGAAAAAAAAAATGCAAAAATGAAACACGCTTCCCACCGGAATCGAACAAAAAACCTTCGGATTGGCAGCGCAACAAGCATACCAACAGAGCTAATTCAACAACTCGGAAGGACCGAGGCTAAATCATCAATAAAAGCTCGACTGGTTCGCCTTTCGTCTGCAGTCGGATGCCATGTGATGGATGCATGTTCGTTTTTCGTCGTTGCAAAAGGAGACAAAAGAGAATGACGAAAACTATAGCTCCCTGTTTTATTTTCGGTTCATCCTCGTCTTGGTTTCTTTGTCGGTCGCTGATGATGATGAAAGTGACGGAGTTTTATTTATCGACGAACTTTTTTAGTTTTTCGTCGTTGGTCGGTGACGAAACAGATGGTTACCAACCCTGTATCAGACTATCTGCCGGTGATGCAACAATTTCTCTTATGGCAAACAACCGTGCGTCCCCATTGGCATGATTCAAATCAACCCGAAGTAGTGCTTAACCGTGCGTCTCCATTGCCATAGGTGGACCGTCAAGAGACCGCAACGTAAAAGCGACGAACCTGTTGTGTGAAAATCTGCGATAGTTTCCAAGATAAAGTAACCAAATAGCAATGTGTCCTATTCTTCAGCGACGAGTGGTAGAAAACATGGCCTGGATTGGTACCCGGCTACAGAAATCGAAGATTGAAAGTGAAGATTGACATTCTCATTTTTTCATTCGTGTTTGGCCACATTCATTGTCAGCTGAATGCCTCTCTTTTTTCATTCAATTCTCTGTCACGAATATTTTTGCGCACGTCGTAAAATGTCCAATTTCTGTTAACAGACTCACAATCCGACTTAATGGACAAATAGAGAACATAATTAATATTCTAACTAACTACTATGCACAAGTTTTGAGGTAATTGAAAGTATAATCAGGAGTTACGGCCCAGTTTTATTTCTCAGTGAAAATTGTCAGTGACAGAAAAATGAATGAATAGGTGAAAAAATTCATTCACCAAAATGAATTTTATTTTGATCCCTCAGTTGAGAATCTTCAAAATTCACGTTGAATTTCACTCATTGAAAATGAAAATTTTAAACTCTGCCCGGCTATGATATTTTAGCGATCTAGATGGATGAACGGAGAATCTTGAGGGCGGAAATTTAACGAAGATCGGCAACTGTGCAATTGCAAAACAAACAAATGCACGGAAACTATTTGTTGTATAGAAATGCTTCGGGCAAGGTATTGCCAGATCCGATTAATGTGCATCTCTCAGGGCCCAAGGGAACCCAGAAAAGGAAGGCATTAGAGATGTTTTGAGTAAGCTGGACCTAGAATACATGAAGCTTGTTTTAGGAGTACTTATGGATAATGGACATACTTATTTGATTCCCTTTTGTTGTTTTGGTTGTACACATTGCCCCCTCTCTCCTCTCGAAATCCGTTTGTTTGTATCGTTATGAGTCGTTTATCCATTCTACACTTGACCAGCAGCGAAACACTAAAACTCTACACTGCTGATAGTCAACGAAACAATTTAGCCTCTTGGTTGAAACTTTAGCTGAATTATAGTGTGCTATGTGCTCAACGCGCATTGCAACCATATTGACCATGACCTCGACCATGACCATAGAAGAAACATGTACTTTTATTAGATTAAAACTGATAGTTGAGAGGAAGTTTTCTTTCAACTGAAAAGCAAGTACTGTTCCTGCCAAGGTTCCAGCTGGAACATAATGCTAACCTGCAAAAGTTTAACAGATTTTTTCGTCTTTTTTTCTGGGATATTTTTGCTCAGCAAAACTAGTGTAGACACGCCTTCCGCCACCCCCCTCCCCCCCCCCCCCCCTCCCCCCCGCCTCCCCCCCAAAATGTGGTTCTAGGGTAGTATTATTTTCATAGATACCACAGGAAAGAGATTTTACAAGCTTTGAATTAGTTGCTTCTAGGATGTTAAAAACCTCCATTCTCTACCCAGCTCTTAGAAGAAGGTGTAATAGCTGCTTACTTGGACAAAACAAAACAAGTTTTTGTTCAATCAATCTACATACCTGCACTGTGGTGTTTTTACTCCTTTCTATTTCATCCGCAATAACGCATCGGGACCGGACGAATTTTTGCGCATCAGTTCAATGGATATAAAACGATGACCTCGAGGTTGTTTCTAGGAAAACATCTTACGAGTGTTAAACAAAACATCAAACCAACCATCAAACAAGGCTATGATGGGTTTCAATTCACAGAAAACCCTTGCCTAAGTATGCAACAAAAACATTCCACTTCAGGTTTACTGGATTAAGTATGTACCAACACCATTATTATCATCATAATCTTTACTGCCTTCTATACCTGGGATGATCTCCTAAGCACAATGAGATTATCATACTAAAATATGGGCCAAACTATTAGCACTATAATATAATAAACTCGATAATATATTGCTGGAAGTAGAAACAATAATGGCACTTACCTCATATCATGAATACAAAACTACAGTTGTGTACTGTAGTTCATTTACAAATCAATGAAAAGTATATTTTCACGAGAAATGTGAAATGAATAACAATATTTCAGAATTTGAAGCATTATTATTGAATTTTAATTCAGTAATGTGAGAAAAAAACGTCTTAGAACGGTTGTTCATTTTTGATCATCCTCTTGTTGCAGAAAACCCAACGTTCAATCGATCGAGAGATCGATCGTTTAGGTAGGGTATCGCGCCACTTGGGCGGTGGCTTCTATATTCGTCTGTTTTCCACTATAACTCAGTCAATTTTGAACCAATTGACTTGAAATGTTGTACACGGGTAGATACTATACCTATCTCACCACATTCCAAAAGTTGTGTCAATTGGTTCAAATTTGACTGAGTTATAGTGGAAAACAGACGAATATAGAAGCCACCGCCCAAGTGGCGCGATTCCCTACAACATCCCATCCATCCGTCTTCCGTCTGAGCATCCCATCTGAAAAGCACTGCCAGCACCTATTCGATAGAAACAGGGGTGATAATTAGCAAAAAAAAAAGATTCTCTAAGATGATTTCATCAAAAAACGATCAACGGGGCTGCGGTGGTGGAGAGGAAGATCATTGCCGTCGTCGTCGTCGCTTAGCTACCGCACCGGTCAATCCGTCAAACCTTCAAGATGGCGTTGACTCTGCGTAGAAAAGTATCCCAGGGAACAGGTTGCGGGGAAATAAACCATCAGAGGAGATGGGAGGGGGTAATCACCGGTAAGTACAATGAGACTGCTAAACGAGAACGCAAACAATCGGGATCGGAACGTGTGGCCGATGAGCGATCAGCACTCTGACGACTGGACTAAGAACTTCAAGAGGTGTCCACCACGAATGACGTAAAAACGTGGGGTATTTCAAGTAGGCTTTGATGCTGGTATGAGGTGTTGGACTTTCCTTACGTGCGTTTATCCGACATGTCCCATGTGTGATTAAGATATTTTGTGACGTAAACTACATGTATTACCCGTAATCGCATTTAAAGTACAGAGAAAAGACGTCTCTAGAAATCTGTGAAAGAATGTCAACTAACGTGCGTTTGAAACACTAGTGCCTGGACAAGTTTCATATTAACCACTAACAATCACGAATGGCGATCCGACACGAATGCACTTTAGGTGTAAAGTGTCGTTAATAAATAATAATAATAATAATAATAATAATGAATCGCGATGTTGCTACCAGTCTTACCATTTCAAATGATCATAATGACACATATTGGAAATTGGACTAGGATATCTGTTTTCTGTGTTTCTTGAGAGAAATTTAGGGATTTCAGCGTATGTATCACAAAAACCAGAACAGTAGGTTCAAGGGGAAACAATCAATTTGCGTATGATCATTTGAGCGCACGTAAACGTACATAAACGGAAAGTGTTTGTTTTTATTACGCCTTTTGACGTCGTAAAATAGGAGATTCTTCCTCTTTTTTGTGGAATTCCACATAAACATACCGTAAAACAAAAACGTTGGATTCTATTGTCCGAATCGGAAGACTCCTTATGAAGATTATTTTTAATGTAGTAATGACGGTATCCATGGCAACGGCGGCCTGTGAGCGTTGATAGATTAGCATAAGGGAAGGTTGCAGAGGCGTTTCAGGGGAGTTCAAAGAGGGGTTTACGCACAGGGGTTTTTAGGGAGTCTCAGGCGGTACCATAAGCTCTCAGTGTCATTTCAGCGGGTCTCAGGGAAGTTCCAGGATATCTCGATTGGTTTCACGGGGTTCTTCTACTAATTCTTTATGGCTCTGCATTCCCATCGGAACTTGGTCAGCATCTCTTCAATTTCAACTTTTTTTGAACATTCCACAGTTATTAATTTAAGGGCTTTCTTTGCCGTTGCATGAATTTATATATTGTGAGGCAAGCACAATGATACACTATGCCAAGCGTGCCGAGAAAATTTTCGCGACCGGAACGCGAATTGATCCTGCCGTCTTTGGATTGGCGATCCATAGCCTTAACTACTAGGCTAACTGGAGACCCTTAACGGGGTCCCAAGGGGTTTCGGGAATATGGAGGTCTCAGGGACGTTTCAGGGTGCACAAGGGAGTGCCAGGAGGTCTCAGGCTTGTCTTCCAGGGTCTCAAGGGGCACCGGGGTGCTCTGAGGCGCTTCATAGGGTATTGGGTCTCGGGGACATTTAAGGGAGTCTTAGAGACATAAGGTAGTCTCAGGGACGTTTCAGATAGTCTGAGGGGGTAGCAGCTGGTGAGGATGGTGTCGCAGTTAAGCTCGTCAAGATGAGCCCAGAAAAGCTGGCCTCCTGCACCGGTTGATAGTCAGGATCTGGGCTACCAGAACAGGAACAGCTATCGGAGGAGTGGAAGGAAGGGGTAATCTGCCCCATTCACAAGAAAGGCGACCATTTGGAATGTGAGAACTTCAGAGCGATCACTATTTTGAATGCTGCCAACAAAGAGCTCTTCCAGATCATCTTCCGTCGTCTGTCACCTAAAATGAATGAGTTCGTGGGAAGTTATCAAGCCAGCTTAATCAACGGACTAGATCTTCACCCTACGGCAAATCCTACAGAAATGCCGTGAATACCAGGTCTCAACACATCACCTGTCCATCGTCTTCAAAGCGGCATACGACGACAGTATCGACCGCACAGAGCTATGGAGAATCATGGACGAAAACGGTTTTCCTGGGAAGCTTACTAGACTGATTCAAGCAACGATGGACGGTGTGCAAAACTACGACAAGTCAGAACATATGGAACGGTGGCAGAGCTGTACAGTGTACACCCGCCTGAAACGCGAAGCAACAAAGGTCGGACTGGTGGTGGATGCCTCAAAAGCAAAGTGCAAAACCGAACAGGACTGGATCCGCCTGAGCAGTAATGTTACAATAAACGGGGATTCCTTCGTGGTGGTAGAGAATTTAGACTACTTCGGATCCTTACAGACGGTTGACAACAATGTGAGTCGTGAAATTCGAAGGAGCTAATTGTGGAAACGACCGACTGATAAGCAGAATTTATCCCTCTACAATTGGCTTTTCGGTCCGGAAAATTATGAGCGGGGTGATTCTATTACATCCGACGTTTCGGCCCTTGGTTTGGGCCTTCTTCAGGGAGGTTATAGGGGTACCGCTACTTGTATGTCGTATTCAGTGTCTAGACGCCATGTTAGTGTTCGGCACAGTGGTAAATCCAAGTTTAGATAACTACACCCTCACCATCTACCCACAAATAGCCAACACAAGACTAAATCTGCCAAATCCGACAACGCTACGCCAAGCAACCGGCGACATACAAGTAGCGGTACCCCTATAACCTCCCTGAAGAAGGCCCAAACCAAGGGCCGAAACGTCGGATGTAATAGAATCACCCCGCTCATAATTTTCCGGACCGAAAAGCCAATTGTAGAGGGATAAATTCGAAGGAGCTCATCAGCGGAAGTGGGGCCTACTATGGGCTCCGGCAGAAGCTGCGATCTATAAAGACTCATCAACGCACTAAGTGCAACATGTAGAAGGTGCTGATAAGACCGGTGGTCCTCTACGGACACGAGATATGGACCATGCTCGAGGAGGACCTTCAAGCACTTGGAATTTTCGAGCGACGCGTGCAACCCGAGCAGAGGGGAATATCAAATTAATAACTACGAAATCACAAAACCTGTTTTTATATCTTGTTGTGTTATTATTAGATTATCAATGTATTACGTTTCCATAACATGTTTTGTTGGGCAATCTTATTTTGTTATGACCAAGCTATTGGTATACAGCAATTAAATAACATTTCAATATTACATTTTGTTGTGGAACAAGTTTAGTTTTTATTGTATTATTGAGAGTGTACAAATACTTTATGCTATTGCTATCAAAACTAAAACAAGTTTTGAAAAAAAAAACCTACGTCATTCTACAACGCTATTTACAGCATTTCGTGAGTGAGCGGAACAACTGCATATTCTCTCATCAATTTGTCTTCCTCTTCCATTTTTTATTACATCCTAACTGAGACAGAGTGCAAGCAAACTTTTTCCCACGGAATACTAGCTAGTGATAGTATTCCGTGAGAAAAAGTTTGCATAATGCACCAGCAAAATTGTTGAACGATTTTTTAAAAAATGCGCAAAGTTAAGCCCTAGGTGCGCAAAGTATCTTACGCTTACGGTAATACATTTGATAAAAGGTGTGGTGTATTATTTGACATGGAGGTGCTGTAAATAAATAAATAAATAAAAACCAAGTCCCTGCTGGGCGGCGCGAGGTTTGAAATTGACTGAGTTGTAGCTGAAAAGTACCCTACATACGTCAAAACGAGAACATAGCAAACTATATTGAAGGTGGGGTTTGAAAGGGACGTTCCAGTTTCCGCCTTTGACATGAGAATTTCAATGATAAAAATGTCATACTTATTGAGTAAACTTGTTTGAACGAATCTAATACAGACAGCTGAATCCAAAATTGTAGATGGTTTTGAATGGGATTTTTCAGAATTATTTTTATTTTCACATGTTTTCCCTATCTTTCAAGAAGATGAAGTCGGATCTACCTATTTGTGGTAAAAGATTACACGAATAGTTGAAAATACGCCTATGAGGGAAGAGAGAAACTGAAGTTCGCAATGATTGTTCCGCCCTTCTCACATGATGGTATAAATATGTATAGCATTCTCAGCCAACACGAAGTCAAATATGATGTAGAATAGGATGCTAAAGTGGAGGCCATATGCGTAAATGCTTCCATTTAACCACGGGTAAAGTGTACGCATATCGGTTCCACTATTCAACAGCATATGCGATCATTTGATATCATAACTAATTTTGCTTTTGGAATATTATCAATAACTCTTTAATATCAAAATTTGTTATTGAAACATTTCCCAAATTCACTGTTATTAAGTTGTTATTGACACTAACAAAACATGTTATTGAATTGATTTTCCAGGAACAAATTTTTGTTATGTGACTTGTTATTTTGCCGCTTATGACAGACAAGTTTATAACTCAATATGTTATGTTAATAACATAAAAATTACTAATTCCATTATGCAGTTATTTTGCCAAAATAACGCATTTTGTTATGCTGTTGTTATTCTCTTCTGCTCGGGAAAGGACGATCTTCGTCAGTGTGAAGGAGAACGGTGTGTGGCGGAGAAGGATGAACCACGAGCTCGCTGCACTTTACCGAAAATACAGCATCCAGGAGGCGGCCAAAGCCGGAAGGATGGGGTGGGTAAAGTATGCTGCAAGAATGCCGGAAAACAACCCTACAAAGTTGGTGTTCGCTATTGACACGGTAAGGCGTGGAGCACAGAGAGCATGATGGGTGAACCAGGTGGAGCGTGACCTGGTGAGCATTAGGCGCGACCAAGGATGAAGAGCGGCAGCCATAAACCGAGTACTATGGCGTACTATTGTTGATTATGTCTCAGGGGCGTTTCAGAAGATCTTAGAGATTTTCCATGAGATATCAGGAGCTTTTCATGGGGTACCTGGGGGTTTCAGAGGCGTACCTGGAGATCTCAGGGATGTTTCAAGGGGTTTCAGGGGGCACCAGGAGGTCTCTTGGATGCTTCATGGGGTACAGGGGATTTTAGGGGACTTTCAGAAAGTCTCAGATAGTCTCAAAAGTGTTTTAGGGGTTTCAAAAGACTCCAGGGCAGCTCAAAGGCGTCTCATGGGGCCTCAGTGGGTTCCAGGGAGGTTTCAAGGGGTCTCAGGGGCGCATCTGGGATATTTAAGGAGAGTTTTGGGTACAGCCCAGGAGCTCCCCGAATCCTTCTGAAACGCCTCTTAACCCTTTGGAGCCGGAGGGGTCCTGTATGACCCCAACACCGAAACGGCTGTATAAATTCACAATTTCAATAAAACAGAATACTGTCTACGGCGAAGTTGTTGCAAATTGAGTCCTTTATTAATGAAAAATGGGAATATTTGTATTTGAGACTTCATTGACAACCTAGAATATCCTGAATACCATGAAATTTGGAAAAATGTAATAATTGATATACCAGTTGTTCCAAAAGCTGAATTTGGATATGGGTTACGTTTATATGTACAGTCGTGTTGTGTTCCACGATACTTCCTTGAGTCGATGGTCCCTTCAATATCAACTCATGGAGGTTTTACTGTATTTATTTAACCTTCGTCAAGAATATCGAAAGATGTTTAATATTTTGGGACGATCTAGGTGGTCCAAACAGTCCTAGAGTGAAGGCCTTCAAATCTACAAGTACAGTTTTATGTGTTTTCGGCATAAATAATAGCATTGCATAATCTACTGGGATCCGTGAAGCTCTTGACATCTACAATGTAATTTATAGGCACTATATGTATATTTCACGACAGCCAAATTACCTTGGAGCTCAGAACTTCAGGTCTACACTGGTAACAAAGGCCATATCTATTGTACTGAGGTTGCATAATCAAATGCTGACGAGACGAACCAGCCAAGGGCTGAAAGTCTCGTTAATAAAGACAATAATAATAATAATAATCAAATGCTGTGCTTGGACCATCCTGAAGTCTACTTGTTTATTATAAACTCTTAGGATATTGAGGGTCGTCCGAACTGTTCTATAATGAAGTCATTCAAATCTACAAGAATAGCTTTATGTGGTTTTGCCATTGATAAAAGCATTGCATAATCTGCTGGGATCCATGAAGCTCTTGGAATCTCAAATTTCAAATAGAGACACTATAGGGTTATTCCAGATCAGCTAAACTACCTTGGAGTTCAGGACTTCAGGTCTACGCTCGTAACAGCAACCACATTTGACATACTGAGTGACGTTGTATAATCAACCGCTGTTACTGTAGCAATCTGAAGTCTGTTTGTTTGTTATAAACCTTTGGGAACTGTTCTATAATAAAGTCCTTCAAATTTACAAGCATAACTTAATGTGTTTTCGCCATAAATAATATCATTGCATAATCTGCTGCGATTCGTGAAGATTTAAAGTCTCAAATGTCATTTAGAGGCACTATAGGCATATTCCAGATCAACCAAACTACCTTGGAGTACAAAACTTCAGATCTACACTCGTAACCATGGCCATATCTGTTATACTGAGTAACGATGCATAATCAACCGCGGTGACAATGAATTGAACATTACACATCCAACTGTAATCTGTAATTCCCCTGGAATTTTATGTGTCATTCCAAGATAGTTTTGAGATATTCCAGATCAACCACACTACTCCGAAAACTATAGCTTCAGGTCTTCACTTGTAGTAACAGCTTTTGCTACTTCGTTAAAGCATACATAATCCACTATATTTACCAAAGTAGTTCTAGGAATAATGGGCGTTGTTCTATATTTTTGGGACATTATAGCCCATCCTTACTGTAATGTAGCTTAGTTGATAAAAACAACCACTGTAACATGAGGAGATTTTGTTTTAGATAGTAACGTTACACAGCCATATGGGATCCATGAACCTCTTAACTCTCAAGGGTCACTTCATGATAGTTTTGTGACTATTTAGATCATCCAATCTTTCAGGGACACACAACTTTATATCTATGTACACTTGCAATGCTAGTCTGCTACACTGAATAATGGTACAGAATGACCCATATTTACTTATATTCTTCAAAGACTAGTAGATATTGTTCTGTACTTTTGCTTTTTTTTTTAATCTGCATTCGTTGTACACTCAAACCTCCATTTAGGTAGGATCCATTTAGGTAAAATCTATTTAGGTCCCTCCATTTAGGTAACGTTACCTAAATGGAATTTGGTTGTGTTCAGATCAGTTGGAGTTTAGATATAAGGTTCGCTTACGGGAAAGAAGTAGTGAGTGATGTTAAGAGGATATGGGAGGGGGGGTGGAGGGGAGGGGGATGCAATGTTGAGATATACCCCCTAAACACCCCCCCTCCATGAAGTGTTGAAAAGTGTCAGTATCCAGCATCATGTCCAGCTGAAATTGAGATAAGCAACCATCCTTCCATGATTCAATTGATATCAACTTCAACATTGATGACGTCAAACCCGACATCAACCTATCATTCACCTGTTTTTATTTTGGCCACCAAACCCAACATAGACCGAACAGTAGTTCGATGTTGGTCCAACAATGGCCCAACATACAATAAAAATTGACCCGACTTTGACCCGACATTCAATAATTTTTCAGTCTGGCGGAATTTTGCAGGGTTTTTCGTGTTTAGTGCACAGCTAGTCATTTGAATGACAATTCTGATCTAAGACCCTCCAAATCTCCCGAAAACGCCCCTGAAGCCCCTCCCCTCCTGAAACCCATCCACCCCTCAAACTTCTTGAAAGCTATCTGAAACTCCCTCCACATGACCCAAACATAACATCCTTTAAATCTCCTAGTAACTCTCCCTTCTTAAACTTCTTTGCAACCTTGTACTCCATTTAGGTAATGAACTGAATCCATTTAGGTAATGAATCCATTTAGGTAAAAATTCTATTTAGGCAGTCCCGACGCGTTACCTAAATGGAGGTTCGAGTGTAGTCATTTTTTGTGCTATAAAAAGTTACATTACCTAGTCTTACCCACCCAGATCCGTAAACATCTGTGAAACTCAGAGCCATTCCAAAATACCTTTGAGATATTTGAGGATTACTAAACTTCCCTAACTAAGAGCTTCCAGCAAAGGTGAAGATAGTTTGGATAACCCCAGTTGATCTGATAATGTCCATTGAACATTCAAATGATTTACTGGACATAATAGATTACGGTTTGGATAACCGAGGATATTCCAGCTGATGTTATACTGTCTTTTGAACATTCAGAAGACTTACTGGGCATGATAGATTACAAAAGAAAATAGCTTAATATAATGAAATAGATTACGCGTGTAGACTTTAGGATCTAAACTCAAGAACAATTTGGATGACCTAGGATACTCCGACTGATGTGATAATATCTTTTGATCTTTCAGAAGACTCACTGGACATGATAAAATACAAATCGAAGCTTTGTATAATGAAAGAAGCTACTGTTACACCCGTAAATTTTAGGATTTGAACTCAATAACAGTTTGGATGACCTAGGTTATCCCGACTGACCTGGTATTTCTACTGAACTTTCAGAAGACTTACTGGATATGATAGAATACAAATTTCAGCTTTGTACAATGAAAGAAGTTACTGTTACACCCGTAAACCTTAGGATCTAAAATGAAGAACAATTTGGATGACCTAGGATATCCCGACTGTCCAAGTACTGTCTATTGAACTTTCAGAAGACTTGCTGACCATGATAGATTACAAATCATAGCTTTGTTTGACGAGAGAAGTTACTGTTGTATCCGTAGTCTTTACGATCTAAACTCAAAAACAGTTTGGATGACCTGTGATAAAAAATGCATTATATTCAACCCTTTTTATGCTGTTGAGTACCAAAACCACAGAAATACGTAGAAAAAACTCTATAATACCGCCTGGCAAAATTCCGGCTTCAAAGGGTTTAACCTCTTGAAACGCCTCAGCGGTCTCAGGAAAGTTACAGAGGGTCTCAGGGGCATTCCATGGGGCCCCAGCGGCATTTAAAAGCGTACATGGAGGGGTTTAGGGGCGTTTCAGGGGGTCTTAGGGGCATTTCAGGGGGTTTAGGAGGTTACCAGGAGGTCTCACGGACGCTTCACGGGGACTCAGGGGGTTTCAGGAGACTTAACTGTCTCAGAGCCGCTTTAGAGGATTTCAAGCGTGCTCCAGGTGGATCTCAGGGAGGTCTGATGGGGCCTCAGTGGGTTCCAGGGTCTCAGGGGCGCTTCAAGGGGTTTTCAGCAGGCTTGACAAAAACTCCCTCGCGAGAAATGAGGTGACGATTTCGGGAGTTTTTTAAGGAGAGAAAATCAAGATCTAAAATCACAACGCAAATCCTCAACAGCACCGAGCGCAATTTTGTCGCGCAGCGATGAGTTCGTCCAACATTCATAATTGCTTGTTGTGTATCTCAGCTACTCACGCTCAAAAAATACTCGCGAGTTCCACTCCCATACAAATAAAGACTCACTAGGGTCAAAACAGATTCATCTACCCGAAGTCATCATCGTTTGTTTTTTTCGTTTCCCTCTGATTTTTTTTACCTCACTATTCGGGGTTCATCCATTTCCTCGCGACGAGGCAGAGGCAACCTACCATTAATTCTAGAGCATGTAACAAAACTCTTTTGATTTTGAGGAGAATTATCAAGCCTGATTTTCAGGAAGGTTTCCAGGTACAGCCTTGAAGCACCCTGTATCTTTCTGAAGCGCTTCAACCCCCCCCCCCCCCCCTAAAGCCTCCTGAGATCCCCTGTGAACCACACCTTAAACTCCCTTGAAACCATTCCAAGTCCTTTTAAATTCCCTTGGGACCTCTGGAAACTTCTCCTTTCAGGCTTCCCCGAATTCCCATTGACCTCATCTCAAAGCCCCACTCCCCAGTATTCCATTGGCACTAGTTAAAGACCAGTACCCACAAATCTGGTTTAATGACGGTATTCTTCTATGTGAGGTAAAATCCTGAAAGACGATTAGATCAACAAATCGCATGTGAAGTAACCGTACAACATACGTCAGTGCGGTTTGCAAACACCATTTTTTTATACATCAGTTCCAAAAAACGGTGACCTCGACCTCTGGATGAGATCAGCCAAAGAAATGGAATATTCCTTCCTTGTGATCGTTCATCATCCCCCGTCAGCATTAATTCGCGTCACGCGGTTCCCGAACGGACACATTATTATTTACCCACCGACAAAACCATAATGAGATGTACTGTATAAGTTCGTCAATCCGCTAATGATGATCATATTCCTTGACGGTACAAATGTTCGTCACAAAGCTCTCTTCCCCCCACCAGTCAAACAATGCATGTTGACCAAAGTACTAGAGTGCTGGAGGTGGCGCGCGATGGCTGGCGGGTATTGCTGCCGCGGGGTGTCTAATTGGCAAAAACCGGGGCTCAATTTGCGCAAAATCCTGTACCGTCATCGATCTCTCTTCTTCTGTTTATCTTATAAACGCCGAAAAAAAAGTACAGACTTACCTACGGGAAACCGGGCGCCCGCTCCCCGGGCCAACTCTTGACATCAATTACGACTTTCTCGAAGGTTCTAGCCGGATAGTACCCTGTCCCTGTGGCTGGTATGACCAGGGAAAAAAATGGTGAGGATTTTTTTGCCAGTTATACTCGCCTCCAAGCCGAGAGTCATTCATCTGTATCCGCTGTTTGAACTCTGACAATGGATTCTGATTTTTTTTTGTTTGCGAATGTTCCGATCAGATTCGAGAGCCGGTGGCTCTCGAGTAGAGCGGGGAAGAAAGCCTCAGCCAGAATGTAGGGGAGGTCGGGATGGAATGCGTTTCCCGTGGAAAAAGGTTCGATTTAAGGCCATAAACGTCCAATGTCCGAGGGTATTAAGTAACACCATGCTGAAGGTGGCGGGTTCGATTACCGGTCGGTCCAGGAATATTTCGTAATGGAGTTTCTTGGGCTTGGAGACTCTTCGTGTCTGCCACACGATATTCACATGCAAAATGGCCATTACCAGATGCAGCTCTCTGTTGGTAACTGTGGAAGTGCTCATAGAATAGTTAGGGGCATGGATGATCTCTCTGAATACGTTACACCAAGAAGAAGACGAAGATAAAGAGGAGTAAAAGTAGAACGGAGAAAACAGAAAAAGAAAATGAAAATGTCGGAAAAAATAAAAGATAAATACAACATAACACAGTTTAATGCTTTCCAGATCTGTCAGAATACAAACATATTGGATGATTTCAGAAATAAAAAAAAAACTTCACAAAAAGCGTTTTTTGCGATATTTTTTTATTAGAATAGACTGGTTGGATGGATTCCTGTTGTACTTGTAATGATCAACGAGAATGGCAATTAGCGCATTTCACACCGACGACCCCTTTCGTCCAGGTACGGATACCTTGAGCCCGACCGGACCGGCGCAATCGCACGTCGAGGAACTTGAAGTACTTGTTGCTCCTACAGAGTACCCCCGAAAAGTGTTTTGACGGCCAAGGTCCGCCTGATGATGGCCTACTGACGTCAGTGAGGAGAGGCGCTCTTTTTCTTACTTCTCGCTTTGAATGTGCGTCGTCGTCTCTCCATCAGCAGCAACGAATAGCCGGCAATCAAGAGCAATTTATGATTAACAACGGTGGCCTCCACTCCAACACCACCAGTACCACCAAAGATCGTTCAACCAAATCTCTTCCCCTGCCCGGCAAAGCGTACCGTCTTGCCCGCACGCGTAGACACATGGCATGACCGCGAAAATTGACCGGAAAAGTGTGAACCTCTGCATATGAATGCGTTTTTGTACACGCATCGGATCAGATTAATAGACTGCGGGCAATAGACATTCATATGGCTCTCTATGACGAATGGCCTTCCGGGGGGGTCTTCCTCAAGCGAGTTGTTGCGACTACGAGCGCTGGGGTTGCGGGGGTCATTGCTGCAGCTTTGGCGCAATTTTGATAGGATTTGCCTGGGCCACTGCGCACGTGTTTGACAGACCACATCGACGAATACACATATGAAACCTTATCTGCTGGCTTCCCGAGTTAATGTAGATAACAACAATGAGAATACTTTTCACAGCAATTCGAGATTGAATCACAACAATTTGCCGCCATAACACTTGGTCACTACAACGACGATATTTGAATATTCTCCACATGGCCACTTGTTCGATAGAAGGGTCGTATTGAACCGCATTGCACCGGTCACACCTGCTTAGTGGATTCCAAACTCTTAGACCACATCTTGATTCATGCCTGAACTAGCCACTCCTCACGTCTACGTGCCACCTCCTCTCTGTAGCTTCGATACTATTTGGGCGATAGCCGATTCCAACTAAGCTCGTCTTTACACATCTTCTGGACAAGATTGTCCGGAGTCCTATCCCCACCACTGTTCCAGATACTGTCTAAAGCAGTCAGGCCCCGAAAAGACCTGGGTCAGGTAGAATGTGCCGTGCCCATGATGCCTATTGGACCCACTACTCTGAGAATAAACCTGTGGGCCCACTTTCTTTTGGTGGAACTATCTTACGCACACTGCCATGATCAACCTCCATCTCTCCGGAACCATCAAGAAGGTATTGCTTCAGAGAGCGGCTAATGCACATCGCACCCTCAAGGTTACCTGGCGCTTCGCCACTTTCCCAAGTGGTCCTTACTTTACTCCCAAGTGGTGTTACTCCCTTTGGCCTTTTCGGGCCCGTATGAAGTTGATCATTAATATTAACTTCTTTTCCCGATCAGCCTAGATAGCTGTGTAGTGTCGGTAGCGGTTAGTTCTACTGGCTAAGAATAGCACTACGGACCGCCTGTTCCAGTGGTAGGAGTCCACTAATCAGGTGACCCCTAATTCAAGGTGTTATGCGGCTTTACGCTTACCGTGCCTAGGAATGAATGGTTAGGGGGGTCTTATAAAAACCTAATCGCAAACGGAGCCTGTGGAGTACCAGGGCACCCTCCACAGTATTTTGCCCTTACTGCACTAACCGGAGCAATAGTGCGGCGGACCTTGTGTTTCTCCGAGACAATCAGCTGCCCTTCTTCAATCTCATACTTGAGGCTGAATAAGGGCGGGATTATGAAGATGTTATTAATTAGTTTAAATTTTCACCTATATGGTTTCGCATTATGCGTTTTACACAGTGTATTCTGTGCATCCTCGCCATTGGCGCACTCAAATCGATACCGATCTGGCTATATTGTTGCTGTTCTTTTATGTGCTGTGATTGTTAAGAGTTTAATCTTGCCTAGTTTGGGTAGTGGCTACGGTTAGGATAGCTCAGATCAATCTTCAGCAGAAAAGAACAGCAACGATCAATCTTTGTAGACTTATGCAAAATGGTACAGCCCAAGTGGCGTTAGTCCAAGAACCTTACTTTCGTAAGCGGAATTTCTATCTAGGAAACCTTGTGAATCCGGTGTTTGCTACTTTCAGTAAAATTGAAATGGCAAACTCATGTGTCATGCCTCGAGCATGTGTGCTTGTCAACAACGCAATCGTTGCTACACTCATCTCTGAGCTAACTACTAGAGATGTATGTGCTATCACAATCGATGTATCTGTTGGAAACCTCAACAGGAAATACGTTTATTGTTCGGTTTATTTACCGCATGATGAACCATCCCCTACGGATGCTTTCAAGCAAGTCATTGCACCATATAATCTGGGGCAGCTCAGACATCAATTTGAGAGGCTCTAGTTTGATGGAATACTTAAGTAGTACAGATCTTGGATTACTTAACATAGGCAACCGCCCAACCTTCTTGGTATCTGCTAGAGAGGAAGTGTTAGACATAACTCTTTGCTCTAGCAGAATTAGTCACGAGTTGACCAATTGGCATGTGTCAGATGAAGAATCTTTATCTGACCATCGCTAGATCTTGTTTGAACATGTGAATGTTACTTACCAAACTTTGCGTTTCAGGAACCCCCGGTCAACCAACTGGGATCTCTTTACCGATTTGGTTGCAGCCAAATTTCATGGATACTCACCATCAATTGACACTCCAAGTGATTTAGATGAAGCCGTTGATACTACAACGGCCTTCATCATGGAAGCTTTTGAAGAAGCTTGCCCTCTGCGGTCTGTGAAGACCACAAGAGGAACCCCTTGGTGGAACTCTGATCTGGCCAAGCTCAGGAAACAATGTAGGAAGAGTTGGAACAGACGACGTTCGGCTGGATCGGAGGCTTTCAGGTCGGCTCGCAAGGCCTACCAGAAAGCTCTTCGGTCTGCTGAACGATCCGGCTGGAAAAACCTTTGTACAAATGTTTCCAGTCTGAGTGAAGCCAGTCGATTGAACAAAATCCTTGCAAAATCTAAGGATTTTCAAGTGAACGAACTTCGTTTGCCAAATGATGATTTCACTTCCTCTGATGAGGAAGTTTTGGAATGTTTATTCAGTACACACTTCCCCGGATGTGTGGATATTACATCTTCGGATGAACCTGATGTCTTTTCTTGTAGTTATGATTCTTTAGCTTCGGCTCGGAGTATCATAACTTTAGAATCGATTGAATGGGCACTTAATAGCTTTGCTCCTTTCAAATCTCCCGGGGCAGATGGGATGTATCCTATTTTGCTTCAGAAGGGATTTGATCATTTCAAACATGTTTTGAAACAACTACTTGTTTGCAGTTTTGCTACTGGGTATATTCCCAAATCCTGGCGGGATATTACTGTAAAGTTTATTCCGAAAGTGCGTCGGACGTCGTATGAAGAAGCAAAGAGCTTCAGACCTATCAGTTTGACCTCTTTTCTGGAACGCATTGTCGATCATCACATCCGTGATGTTTATCTGGCCAATGTGCCTCTTCATGTGAACCAACATGCTTACCAATCTGGAAAGTCCACTGTGACTCTTTTACACAAAGTTGTTTACGATATCGAAAAGGCATTCGCTCAAAAGCAATCCTGCTTGGGTGTTTTCTTAGATATCGAGGGTGCCTTTGACAACGTGCCTTTCGATGCCATATTGGAAGCCGCACGGGGTCATGGTATATCTCCAATGATTTCCAATTGAATTCACCAAATGCTCAAAAACCGACATCTCTTCGCGACATTGCGTCAAGCGGCGATTAGGAAATTGAGTGTTTGTGGATGCCCCCAAGGGGGAGTCTTATCACCACTTTTGTGGAATCTCGTAGCAGATACGCTATTGAGGCAACTCAATAATAGCGGTTTTCCTACTTATGGTTTTGCCGACGACTACCTAACATTGTTAGTTGGTATGTGCATCAGCACCCTTTTCGACCTGATGCAAAGCGCCCTTCAGGTAGTTGAGGGTTGGTGTCGCCAATATGGCCTTTCGGTAAATCCGAGTAAAACATCTATTGTTCTTTTCACGGAAAAGCGAAACCGTAATGGTGTTCGACCTTTACGTCTCTTTGATTCTGATATCAATGTGACTGAACAGGTAAAGTAGGTTGGAGTCATTCTTGATTCCAAGCTTTCCTGGACACCTCATGTTGAGTTCAGAATCAAGAAAGCTTGTATGGCCTTCGGGCAATGCCGGCGAACCTTTGGTACAACTTGGGGTCTTAAACCCAAGTATATCAAATGGATTTACACAACTGTTGTTCGTCCAATATTGGCGTATGGATGTCTTGTGTGGTGGCAAAAGGGCGAAGTGAGAACGGTCCAATCAAAATTAGGCCATCTCCAAAGGATGTGCCTAATGGCGATGTCTGGAGCGTTCTCTTCAACTCCTACGGCAGCGCTCAAAGTTCTCTTTGAAGTTGCCCCACTACACATTCATCTCAAACAAGAAGCACTTTCTTGCACTTACCGTCTATGGGTACTCGGTTTACTAGAGGAAACTCCTGTGAACCGCAGTTCAACACACACCTCGTTGTTTCCACTTTTGGTGAATTGGGACATAGTTGTCCTTGCTCCAAGGGATCTTACAATTGCTTGTAATTTTCCATATAGAACATTTTCCACGAAATTCCCTTCCCGGGAAGAGTGGACATCTGGATATCTGGAGAGAAGTATTTCAGACGGCATCGTATGTTACACTGATGGCTCCCTTCTCGAAGGTCGAGCAGGTGCTGGTGTTTATTCTCGTGAGCTAAGGCTGTATCAGTCTTATTCACTTGGTAGACACTGCACCGTTTTTCAGGCCGAAATATTTGCTCTTATGTGCGGAGTGCAATCAGAACTTCAGCAGCACGTAATGGGCAAAGTAATATACTTCTGTTCAGATAGCCAGGCTGCTATTAAAGCACTTGCTTTGGCCAACTCTAGGTCGAAGATAGTTATCGCTTGTCGAACTCAAATCGAGGAGCTGAATTCAGCAAACGCTGTTCACCTTGTATGGGTACCTGGCCATTCTTCCATCGCTGGAAATGAATTGGCTGATGAGTTAGCTCGCACTGGAGCATCACATGACTTCATTGGCCCTGAGCCAGCTATTCCGATATCGAAGTGTTGGGTAAAGCTTCAGATTCACACCTGGGCTGCTACTCAACACAGACAATACTGGAATAGTTTGGAGTCATGTCGTCAAACCAAATTGTATTGTACTGAGCCATCTCCAAGGGTGGCGAAGTATCTTACAAATCTGTTAAAGCAGAATTGCAGCATGCTGGTCAAATCATTGACTGGCCACTGCCGACTCAGTTATCACATGGCGAATATTCAGCAAACTGATTCATTTGCCTGTGATAGCTGTGAATCCGATTATGGAACTTCGTATCATTTAATATGTAACTGTTCAGTTTTTGTGCAATTGCGTTTCCGAGTACTCGGTAAACACTTATTAAGTGAAACTGACTTTAGAAACCTGAATCTGCAGGACATTCTGCTGTTCTTGACCCGCTGTGGTAAAGAGCTATAGGCTTTCTTTACGCTTTATGCGATATCACAGTGCCCTTTTCAGGGCGCTGTTTGAACCCATTGTGGTACGCTTATGCGATATTACAGTGTCCTTTTCAGGACGCCATGTGTACCCATTGTGGTACGCTTATGCGTGTATGAAGACCCTATTCCGTTACCTGTCCTTTTCCCTGTCCCATCCTTTTTTCCTTCCCTTCTCCCTCAGGTAAATGATGAATAGGCTCGTGTTTTATGGCGATGGCACAAATTTCCCAAATGGAGGAGAACGTGCCTCTGGAGCCGACCTACTGATACCTGATACATCTTGATTCATGCCTGAACTAGCCACTCCTCACGTCTACGTGCCACCTCCTCTCTGTAGCTTCGATACTATTTGGGCGATAGCCGATTCCAACTAAGCTCGTCTTTACACATCTTCTGGACAAGATTGTCCGGAGTCCTATCCCCACCACTGTTCCAGATACTGTCTAAAGCAGTCAGGCCCCGAAAAGACCTGGGTCAGGTAGAATGTGCCGTGCCCATGATGCCTATTGGACCCACTACTCTGAGAATAAACCTGTGGGCCCACTTTCTTTTGGTGGAACTATCTTACGCACACTGCCATGATTATCCTCCATCTCTCCGGAACCATCAAGAAGGTATTGCTTCAGAGAGCGGCTAATGCACATCGCACCCTCAAGGTTACCTGGCGCTTCGCCACTTTCCCAAGTGGTCCTTACTTTACTCCCAAGTGGTGTTACTCCCTTTGGCCTCGGAAGGCAGTCAGGAGCGACACCACGCCTGCTTCCAACCACACAGCAAGTATTAAGAACTTATACCGCGTGCACAGCGGTTTGACCTTCCCGCAAGTAAAGCCCCATCAGCCAACACATAAAAGGACGTGCTGACTTTGGGTCTTCACCTGCCCTGGCCTTTACCAGGGACCCTGCGGGCTCGGAGCCAACCCAGTAGACTGACACCACGACAGCAACGCTACCAGGTTGTTGTCTCCACGGCCATTTAGGGGGCGTCCATAAATGACGTAGCTTTTTAGGGGGGAGGGGGTGTTTGTGATTTTGTGACGAAGTGTGACGATAGGGGGGGTGGTGGTTTATGATATGCTACGTAGCTTTCTACTAAGCCTATTGAAAAAAAAAAAATATTTCGTAATTAATAAAAATTTTTATTTGCAATACGTATCATTATCCAGTAAATCAAAATAAAAAAAAAATAGATTGCATTGATCATTTACTAGAAACTCCTGGTTCAACTTCTGAAGAAAACACGGAAGAAATTTTTGAAAGAATCCCAGAAGGAATCTCTGAAGGAATCCGAATGTAACTTTTGAGGAATCCCGGAAGATTATCTGGATATAAATCCTGGTGAAAGAGAATCCTAGAGGAATTCCAGAAGGAACGATGGAAGGACTCCGTAAAGGGAAACCTCGCGGAATTCTAAGAGAATGGGGGAATGCCGGAAAAAGTTCCTGGAATAGTCCCGGGAAAAAAACCTGGATAATTCCTGGAAGGAAGTCCTCGAGGAATACCAGAAGAATCCAGGAAGGAATTCGAAAAAGAACTCCTGGAGGAATTCCAAAAGCAATTCCTGGGAGGGTTTTTAAAGAATGCCGGTGGGGTTTCCTGCCGAGATCTCGGAAAGAATATCTGAGTGAATTCCAGAGGAAATCAAGAAGGAACTCCTGGATGAATCCCAAAAGAAACTTCTTTGGAAAACACAGAAAAAAGTTCTGATGGAATCTCAAAAGAAATTCCGGTTAAAATCCCTGAAGAGATGCCTGAAGAAACTGCTGGTGGAAGAGAGGAGAAGAAAACCTTCAAAGAACTCTTGAAGGAACCATGGATAAACTTTTAGAAAAAAAAACATTACAAAACAAACTTCAGGAGAAATCTCAGAAGGAACTTTTGGAAGAATCTAAGAAGGAACTCCGGAAGGAAATATTGGAGGGATCTCTGAAGGAACCCCTGAAGGAATACAATAAGGAGGAATTTTCAAATGGAATCCCAAAGGAAATTCTTGAAGATATCCCAGAAGGAAGTCCTGGAGGAATTAAAGAGGGAGAAATTCTCAAAAACGGGAATCCCAAAAGAAACTCCTTGAGGAATTCCAAAATGAACTGCTGTAAGAATTTTAGAAAAAAAAAACTCCTGCAGGGTCCTTCAAATGTCGTGGTTAATTTTATTCAAATGAAACCAATTTGATATTCTGAAGAGATTTATTAGTGAGTAAACTAATATCTTCGGAAGAGCTCAGGCTAATATGGTGTTTAACTATATTGGGAGCATCAATTTCCTGTTCTTCGGCATCAACCAGAACGATGGGTGGTTTATTGAGCCATTAGCTATGGTGATAATCTCCACTGGTTGGAGCTATGGTCTTGATGTCGGCGATCTGATCCTGGCAATCGGCAATGTTTTTTTTTGCTATTGTTGTTTTTTCATAATATTCTATACACATAGAGGTTAGAATTGAAATCAGAGTTTAATTTGACTTTTTTTTTTGTTTTTTGACATGAAACTTGAAACATGAAACGGATTCAGATAAGCTTTTGAACGAACAGCTAGGTACGTGATTATTTTGCCATCGAAAGCTATATGGTGCCGCCTGACATCCACACGACCTCGGAGGGTGAGAAACGGGCTAGAAGCCTCTTGGAATCTACTACCCGGCGAATTGGTAATTGTTTTGAAACCGGCTGGCTTTGGAAGACTGATGTAGAGGATTTTTCCTATAGCTATAGCATGGCACTACGGCGACTAAATACAATCCCTGGAACACAAGTTCCGGCTGAATCCGGAGCTAACAGATATTCAGCAGATTAGAGATTACAAACGAAAGGCGAGCTATAAAAGAACATCTGGCGTGCAGTGATAGGCATCGTGCACAAATTACGTAACGCTATAGGGGGAGGGGAGAGTCCAGCTTAGCGTTACGATCCATACAAAATATTTTAGGTTTCCATACAAAAAGCGTTACAAGGGGAGAGGGGGAGTCTGAAGATGCCGATTTTAGCGTTACGTAATTTATGTATCATGCCATCAGCTGGATATGGTAATTTGGGACGCAGCAGCGAAGGTCGGCGATGTGTATTTAAACTCGAAACTCCTGAAAGGACCTTACCTGATGCTAGCCATTGCTAGCTGAACTCGCTCGCTTCTGGAAATTTCCAGTGGTGGTCACAGGGGACATAAGAGAGTTGTTCCACTAGATTAAGGTACGGAAGGAAGCTCAGCAGTTTCAATGTTTTCTGTGGTGATAAATCCATCCGATAGTCCACAAGTCTATATTATGGAGATGACGACGTTCGGATCTACCTGTCCCCCAGTGTCGACGCAGTTTGTGAAGAACCCCAATACTACAGAGTATGCCGCTCAGTTTCCTTATTGCTTGTGAAGATAACCACTACGTGGACGATTATTTGGACAGTTTCCAAACGATCGACGAAGCGGTCCACAGCGGTGATTCACAACATTATTTGAAACTCTGCAGAAGTACTTCAACGAATTGATGAATGACCAACAAAAATTCCAAGGATCTATCATTGGCGTGCGGGAGTCTACAGAATCGGTATACTTGGAATGCAATGGGTATCAATGGAGGAAGCATTCACGTTTGACCTTGGAGTGGTTATTAAACTGGTGTTGATGGACAATCACGTGCTTACCAAGCGGGAAGTCATGAGGGTTGTGTAGCTGTAGCTGTGTTGTGTAATGAGCAGGTTAGATCCACTAGGCTGCCTTTCATTTTTCTTGGTACCGTCGTTCGGGGTGACATTGGGCCTAGAGGGTCACATTGGTCCATCGATCCCACGGATTCAATATAAGTCAGAGAATCCGACGGTGGATGCAAAGTATCTTAGAATTATGTATTCTAGT
The DNA here is from genome assembly GCF_035046485.1 of Aedes albopictus. NCBI lineage: Eukaryota > Metazoa > Arthropoda > Insecta > Diptera > Culicidae > Aedes > Aedes albopictus. Next base: position 313,745,306 of record NC_085136.1, on the reverse strand, counting down.
AGTTTAGCACACAATATGTATTCCCGTCGTATTCTAAACGTGCGGTATAGTGGCCCAATGTCACCCCACTTTGGCCCAATGACACCCCGCACGACGGTACACGGGAAGATTCATCCAAGATACATGGATCTCTAAGACTGGCTGGGACGATTCAATTATCGAAAGCTGTTTTGCACGACGGAAATAGTGGACAGCACTATTATATCAACTGCCACCTCTCAGGATTCCTCAATGATATTCTCGGTCATCGTTTCCAAGTGACTTCACCCAACAGCAGCTGCACACCTTCGTAGATGCAAACGTGTCTGCGTATTCATGCTTGGCGTATTTTCGTCTCCTAGTAAAAGATCAGATTCAGGTATCTATGGTAGCTGCCAAAACTAAAGTAGCCCATATCAACACGATCTTCATTTCGCGGTTGGAACTGAAAGCTACTGTTCTTGGTCGCCGCTCGCGTTGGAGAAATGTTACTTTCGACGGACGTGAAGAACAGGCGGAGTTAGATTTGAAAATAAACCCAGCGGATGAAGCTACCAAGTGGAAAAAGGGTCAGAACTTCAACTCAGATGGCTACTACACAACTACTCGGCAAATTCGTCGACCCCGGCCACGCCGGCACCATAAGGCAGCGAGATGGTGTCATGCAGCACCTCTACCGAAGGCGTATACGCTCATCACATCCAGACTCCATGCTGATCCGCACTAGCTTTCATTTCATCGATGAAGGATCGTCTGTCACGCTTCTCGAGTGGAAGCTTTACAGGCTGAAGGAACGGAATTACGTCTTTGCCTAACCTGGACTAGCAATATCAGCCGAGAAGAGGAAGGTTTGCACCAAGTAGAAGTTTAGATTTCAGGAATCGGAGGAGGCCGTAGCGTCCCTAGCATTACTGGTAGGATAATTCATGTATTTTGGACAGGCTGAAGACAACGTTGGAAAAATCATCTCTTAGCTTACTTAGAAAGCAATTGATTATTTCGCAAAGTTACTAATACAGTATGCGGCAGGAAAAAATGCGAAAGTGTTTTTCAACTTCAAACCTCGTTTTCGTCCATTTGACATTAACCAATCTATGTTTCAACGTTTCATGATCTATAATAGGCTGGTTTTCTGAAAAGTTAATGAAAAATTTTTCCATTTTGGTCACTAACCTTTACAGAACGGCGCCTGAAGCTGAAGACAATCAGAATTTTCAAACCGCAGAAAAGTACACAGGTCGTTAAATTACGTACCTGGTAAAACAAAATTTTTAATTTTCTCTACAATATCATCAAATATATGTACTTATTTCATCTAGTATGTGAAACTACATGGCTCTGGATCAGTGTGGTCTGGTTGTTTATCAAATTTAAGCTAATTTTGTTACTGTTATAGTCATTTTGTTTGATGACCATTGGGCGCGCAGTTTATTGATACCCGCTTATTAGGCTTAAATTATCACATGTTAAACATCAAATATGTTTATTTTTATTTTTCAGTGCTAGAATATAGACATTGACTGATACACCTTCATGAAAAAATAGTCATATATTTCCCATATTTAGCGTGTACTAGTGCCTTGAACTTTTCGCATTATTTCCTGCCGCACCCTGTACACTTATAATATGACTGTACTTTGCGTTCCTGGTAACAAAAACCTTAACGAAAGCATTTTAAGCTGAGAAAACCACAATTTCCAATCGCCTGTTAGAATTGCGTTTTGGACACCGAATATATGTTTTGGACACCCTCAGATATATATAATTTGGACAGGGCAATTATCTCAATGTTTAGCCATGAATACTGCTAAAACATGGAAGTAGCATAAATTAATAAATATTTTCTCACGAATAATCAAATTTCTTCGCTTAACAGGCATCTATTTTGATAACTATTACAGTTTTAGTTAAAATAGAGAAAATATCGCCAGACCCACAGAATACGCCTTTTTTTCCATCTAGACCATAGGGGGATAAATCTGCTCATCAGACACCCTAACAGGAAGGTTAGGGTAGTGTGGGGTTAAGGCCGTCTTCTACAACGCCAGTAGAAGCCAGGACTACTCTCTCCTCGACCCACTAAAACACATTCCTATGGTCGCCAAACCCTACGTCTCTCCGGAACCACCAAGAAGGTATTGCTTCAGAGAGGGGCTAGTGCATATCGCACCCTCAAGGTTAGCTGCCGTAGCCTAGCAGCAACGAACATCGATGACTCGCTCTGGAGAGTCCATCACGATAGCATGCTGGCGCTTAGCCAGTTTCCCGAGTGGTCCTCGCCACTCCCTTTGTCCTCGGAAGGCGGGCAGGGTCAACCCCGCCCGCGCCCTACTGCTGAGCGGACATCAAGAACTGATGCCCACATGCAACCCGATCTGACCTGCCCGTAAGGAAGGGTATCACTAACCTTCAGGCCCTATCAGATGCATCCGTAGGTTGCAGACAGCAGGGTCTCACCTACCCCGACCCTTGCCGGGGACCCCTTTCCAACCGCGGGCTCGGATCCAACCCAGTAGACTGACGCCACGACAGCACCGCTACCGGGACTTCCTCTCCGCGGCCACTTAATCGCTGTAAGGGTCGATCTCGACCGCAGGGCTCCGGTATGACCTACGAAGCCGACTTCGAACCCCTGGACCACCTCTTGTACTGCATCTGGACTAGCCATTCTCCGAGTCCACGCGCCACCTCCTCTGTAGCTCCCAGACGATATGGGTGATAGCCGTTGAAACGGCATTCCAGCTAATCTCATCCCTACACATTCTCTGGACCAAGTTGTCCGGAGTTGTGTCCTCCCCGCATGTGGCAAGCATGCGGTCACGCATTGTGCGAAAACGCGGGCACACGAACAAAACGTGTTCCGCCGTTTCCTCGAAACCATTGCACACTGGGCATTCGGGAGAATCCGCATGCCCGAAACGGTGTAGATACTGTCGGAAGCAACCATGACCTGTAAGGACCTGTGTCAGGTGGAATGTAACTTCCCCATGGCGCCTATTAATCCAACTATCTACCCTCGGTATCAACCTATGGGTCCACCTTCCTTTGGTGGAACTGTCCCACGCGCGCTGCCATTTGACCATAGAGGCCATCCTGACAGTCTTGCGTATGCCTCTTGTGCCGCGCATTTCGAAGCACTCCATGTCCTCACTGATAAGAATGCTGATAGGCACCATACCAGTAATGACACAGAGAGCGTCGTGTGACACGGTACGGTACGCGCTCGCCACCCTCAGACACATAAGCCTGTAAGTACTGTCCAGCTTCCGTCGGTAGCATTCAGTACTTAGCGCGGTACCCCACGCCGGGCCGCCATACCTAAGTATGGACGTAGCAACACTAGCCAGAAGCTTGCGCTTACTGGCGTACACCGCTGAGCTATTGGACATCATCCGGGACAGTGCCGCAATAGCTGTGGAGGCTCTTTTACAGGCATAATCGACGTGGCTACCGAAGGTAAGCTTATCGTCGATCATCACGCCCAAGTGCTTGACAGAGCGCTTCGACAGGATAGTGCACTCTCCTACACTGATCTCCGTCTGCTGCGCCGACTGCATGTTGTTAACAACCGTCACCTCTGTCTTGTGGTGAGCCAGCTCCAGTTTCCTGGACCGCATCCACGCCTCCACAACCTTGATCGAGTGGTCGGTAGTCAACTTCACCTCCTCGATCGTTTCACCGTAGACTTCGAGCGTAATATCGTCGGCAAATCCGACAATCACCACTCCCACTGGGTACTCTAACCTCAACACCTCGTCGTACATGACATTCCATAACATCGGACCCAGGATGGAACCTTGCGGGACTCCTGAGGTTATGTGAAAGCACTTCCGACCCACCTCCGTGTCGTAAACTAGTACGCGATTCTGGAAGTAGCTTCCGAGAATCTTGTACAAGTACTCCGGTATCCCCAGACGCAAGAGCGCATCGGCAATAGCAGCCCAACTGGCGCTATTAAATGCATTCCTTACATCCAGAGTCACTACCCCGCAGAAGCGAATTCCCCTCCTCTTAGGCTCGAGTGCTTCCTCGGCGGTTTTTGTAACCGACAAGATAGCGTCTACTGTGGACCTCCCCTTCCGGAAGCCATACTGGTTGCTCGACAGACCATTTACGCCCTCAGTGAACCTCAACATTCTATTGAGGATGATCTTTTCGAGCACCTTCCCCGCCGTGTCAATCAAGCATATTGGTCTATATGTCGACGGGTCTCCGGGTGGTTTCCCCGCCTTTGGCAATAGTACCAGGCTCTGCCTCTTCCAAGCTTCTGGGAAAACTCCCTCGTCCAGGCATTTCTGCATAGCAGACCTGAACATCTCGGGAGCTTCTGCAATAGCTACTTTTAAGGCCAGGTTCGGAACTCCGTCCGGACCTGGGGCCTTACCTACGCTAAGGGACTTAGCTATCCCCGCAAGTTCCACATCGGTGACCCTTTCCTCATCACCAGCCCCAGTCCCCGGCTGTCCTACGAAAGGAGGCCAAGGACTAGGATCATGACGCGGAAAAAGTCCTCCAATGATCCCCTCCAACATCTCTGGAGATTGCTCTGTAGGAGCCATCACACCTCTCGTCTTGGCCATAACGATCCTGTAGGCGTCACCCCACGGGTTCGTATTGGCACTCTGACAGAGACCCTCAAAGCAGGCCTTTTTGCTTGCTCTTATCTCGGTCTTGAGCGCGGCTTTTGCAGCGGCGAACACCACCCACCGTTCGTTTCGCTCTTCCTCTGATCGTGCTCGCTGCATCCGCCGCCTAGCCCGTAGGCAGGCGCGGCGCAGGTCCGCAATCGCGTCGGTCCACCAGTAAGCCGGTGGCCTCCCATTTCTAGGGTGGACTCGCCTAGGCATGGTCGCATCACACGCACGTGAGAGCACCGCTACCAGCTCGTCGCCGTCTAAACCGATTAAGTTTCGCTCACGGCGGAGCGCTTCCCTAAATACCTCTTCGTCGAAGTATGATGTCTTCCACCTACGAGGGCTTGGCCTTGGCCTAGCCGCCTCTTCTTCTATCCGCTGTCTGCTGTTGTTGTAGTCGATACTGTAGCGAACCGCCAGGTGGTCGCTTTGAGTGTAGCCATCATTTACTCTCCAGTTCGAACTACTTGTTAAGCCAGGACTACAAAAGGTCACGTCAATAATTGACTCCGCTCCGTTTCGACTATAGGTACTCTTGGTACCGACGTTAGCCAAGTCGACATCTAAGATGGCCAGTGTTTCTAGCAGGATCTGACCCCGCTGGTTCGTGAAACGGCTTCCCCATTCCACAGCCCAGGCATTAAAATCACCCGCTATTACCACCGGCCTTCGCCCTGTTAGCACGGTCGTTAAGCGGTCCAGCATTTGCGTGAACCGCTCGATCGGCCACCGCGGAGGCGCATAACAGCTACAGAAGAAGACCCCGTTTACTTTGGCGACCACGAAGCCCTCGTAGGTAGTAGACACCAACTCCTGCACGGGGTATTTACCCGTCGTCCATATCGCCGCCATTTTCCTGGTCCCATCCGAGGCCCAGTTGCCGTTGCCGGCGGGTACTCGGTATGGGTCCGAAATGATGGCGATATCCGTCTCACACTCAGAAACCGCCTGACAAAGCAGTTGCTGAGCCGGTTTAGGTTCAGCTGCGTTACCTGCACTGTGATTTGTTGTTCACTGCGGCTTTCTTAAAGGCCGGGCACCCTGGACCACCCATCGTATGTCTGTTTTTCGAGGTTTTCCCGGTACAGATCATGCAGATGGGCGGACTCGTGCAGCTTTGGGCCTTATGACCTTCAGCGCCGCATCGCCTACACAGTTTGCGCCTGTCGGGGCCTTTGCAGTCCCACGACTTGTGTCCTGGTTCCAGACACCTGAAGCAAACCTCTGGTGGCTCGTGGAATGTCAGGTGACATACACACCAGCCCACCTTTATACTTCCTACTTTAACGGACTTTTTAACATCCGCCACAGGTAGCTGAACCAAGGCTATCTGTGTCCCTGCTGGCCCTCTCCGTAGCTTAACGGCTGCGGCGGGCACCTGCACATCGCACTGTTGCCGCAGTGCCGTGACGAGCTCTTCCACTTCGGTGATCTCGTCAATGTCTTTGACCTTCAGAGTCGCCTCATGTGTCAGAGCCCTCACCTGCACACCCTCACCAAGGACCTCTTCTGCCAGCCTCTTGTAGGCGGCGCCCTTGTGTACCTTCTGGCGCTTCAGCTCCAGGATCATCTCACCCGTACGAGTACGTCTAATACTGCGTACGTCGGCTCCAAGACCCTCAAGCTTGGCGTCGCTTCGCATCGTCTTCAAGACGTCCGAGTACTTAGACTGTTCGGTCTTGATGACGATAGCGTCGCCTTTCTCGCGCCTGGCACCTATCTTCCTACGCCTTGGCTTGGCGTCCTGCACTTCTGCCTGCGGATTCACCTTCTTCTTCCTCTTCCGCTCTACCTTTGTCCAAGGAGGGTCCTCTCCTTGGATCGCCCTGCTCTGTGGCTGCTGAGGGCCCACCATTGGTCGCAACCCCTTGTTCCCATCATTCCGGCACGGGCCGGCCTTTTCAGGCCCACCCTTCCCAGCTTTCCGGGAACCCTGGCTGGGGTCCGACTTTCCGGCATTACCACCGGCTTTCGGGGTTATTATACGCCTGGCCTTGCGGGCGCCGCCAGACAGCTCCTCACCTGACGGCTGCCTCGCCCGCTTCTGCGAATGCTTGTCGCGTTTGTCACGAGCATTCGCTTCCACTCTCTTCGGACTACCCGCGAAGGAGAAGGCCTCCGTTTGTGTAAACTTAGACGCTTTCTCCTTTGCGGGTTCCGCGGCTGCTGCAGCCAGCAACGCGACCGCGTGCTCCTGCTTGGCCTCATCGACAGACGCTCTAAGCCGAAGCAAGGCCGTTTTCAGGTCCTTGCTTATATTCGACTTAGTTGTCGCGAAGTCGATAATTTTGCCAAGCTGCTGCTCAGCTACCTCTAATGCGGGCCGTCCTTTTCCTACTACTTGGCTGATGGCCCTCAGCAACCATGCTCCGTCCATAACCTCCGCCGGCTGGCTTGCCGTGGAGTGGACAGGAGCTCCCACGCTTGAGCTGCGTAAGCAGCTTCCAGCACCTGACTCCTCGCTTCTCCTTGTTGGAGACCTCATCAACCCGCTTCTTGCGAAGGGGTTGATCGCACCACTACTACCTGCTACACTTGTTTTCTGAATGGTTTGTTACTCATATTTTATTCCCACGAGTCGCACGAGAAAGAATGTCCACCACGCCAGAGCTCTGCATTAACGCGGTAAGGGACAGCTTACTGTGGGGGGTGCCCAGGTGCCCCACAGGCTCCGTTAAAGATCGAGCATCTTTTTCACCCCCTCGATAACTCATTCCTCGGCACGGGTCGCTTGACACCTTGAATTGGGGTTAGTAGTCCTATTCTTAGCCGGCAACTACGCGGCTATACGCCTCCAAGTATGCAATTGTACAGCATTCCCATGTAGTTCGTCAGATGACCAAAATATATATACAGTAGAAAACATATAATGTATTTTGGACACCACCTATTTTAAGCGTTCTAGATGAATGTTATGAGATTGTCTGCCTAATGCTTCTTTATTGAACATTTTTCATTACAATAAGGCTTTTAAATTTCTTACAATTATTAATTCAACGATTTTGAGGCGAATATTGTATGTGACTGCGAAGTGTATGTCGTCTTGCATACTTGTGCATTTGAGGGGTTTTAGTGAAAAATTTACATTTTCGATAATTTTGAGGTAAATTCCTAATTAGGGCTGTGCATTTATCGATATTATCGATAATATCGATATTATCGGATCAAATTTATCGATACGATATCCGATATTGCTCAAACCGATATAAAACGATAACGATAAATGCTAACTATTCCCGATATTCCCGATTATTTTAAATGTTAAGTTCAGACTTTGTAATAGTTTAATTTTAATTTTAATAAGTTTCATTATTTCAGTTACAGCATTGACGCCATATGTTCACTTGTAACATATGTTTTATAAAAAAACACGTATATTCGTCATTTGTGTGTGTGTGTTGCCTTTTAATTAAGTTATCGGATATCTATACGATACCGATAATTTGGAATCCGATATATCGCCGATACCGATATGAGAAGAATTATGTATCGCCGATACCGATAAACCGCCACGATGCACAGCCCTCCTAATAGTTAAGCGTATTTTCACCGTAAGTCATCAGAATAGGGTCTACTTGATTCAATAATCGATATTGAGAAGTATAAACTTTTATAAGCTCTCCGGACATACATAGACATACAACGCCGTGCCTGTCCAAATTACATACATGTCCAAATTATATTTTTTACCCTACAGACGCTGTGCTACATAACGAGCTGGCTGATCGGTTCGAACACCTATACGAAAGCTGCCGGTCACAGACTTCGAATCCACGGCTTCAGGAATACTCATTGTAGCGACGAACAAGACCCCATTTGTGCCTGTGAACGGGCTTTTATGTGGGTGAAATCAGAGTTACAGACGGAATGTGTGCCGGTACATTAGGTATGATGCCGCTGGCACTAGCTACAGAGACGCTTCGCCATATGGAGTGAGGGCAGTATTGAGCCATATTTAGCCAGATGGTAGTGAACGAACTATCCAGAGCGCTTCGCAAACACTCAATGTTACTCAGTAAAAGTACAGTCAGGTAGACAAAGAGGCGAACGCGATTATCTTTGATGTTCGGAAACTCCACCAGTACCTCTTTGGACGGAAGTTCAATTTGGTTATGGACTCTAAAGAACTCGGTGAGGTTACCACTAGGGATAGAAGTGTCAAACAACTGATACAAGTGTTGTAGAAGTTCAGTCGTAATATGGAAGATCGTTTTAGGTTTGGCGTGGACCACGAAGAATTTCGCATGAAGGGTTCCTGTTTGATGCGCGGAATTCGGTTATACGCCCCTCCAAACCTTCGCAGTCGCGTGATGGGCGAACTACTTGTTGGTCATTTCGGAGTATCCAGGATGAAGTCGTTGGCGAGGTCCTACGGTTGGATGGAGAATATCGATCGGAGTATAGAGAAGATAACTCGGCACTGTGTGGACTGCGCTTGCGTTCGATCAAACCCCGCTAAAGTACCAGATCACTGCTGGAAACGTTCTTCAGAGCCGTCCTTCCTGATATGACTACGCTACGAAAACAACGATTGAAAAGATGAGGGTGTTTTTCGCTGTTTTTGGATTTCCATCAGTTCTAGTGGCGAATCGAGGAACACATTCTACGTCGAACCAGTTCCAAAAGTTCCAAGAGAAACGAGATTATGCATAAGATGAGAGCACCATACCATCGTACGACGAATGGCCAGGTGGAAAGGTATGCCCAACCCAACTAACATTTTACAAACACCTTTACGACGAATTGATTCAGCATGATGCTGAATAACATTTGGATAATTTTCAGGCACAACCTTTGTTCGGTTTTTGTTCACACAAATTCGGAGAAACTATAAAACGTAGTGTTGTGTACCAACTGAATTGTTTGTTGTCAAATCGTTTTACAACTATATAGTAAAGCTGTTTTTCAGCTTTAGCTAAAATGATTAAAAATAAACAAATGTAAATATTTTCAATTCCCACGAGAGTTTATGATTGGAACTTAATGCTGTGAACAAATATTGTGAAATAATAACTACACATAAATTAACCAAAATCCAGATTCGAACTCGAGACCCGTCGATTGCCAGCCGCATGCCTTCCTATCTGCGCCATCCTAGAAATGATGAATTGCAGCGCTCAAATCAAAACATAAACTTCCCGTGGTTTAATAATGATCAGACTTCGACTACTATTCAGCAGTGGTGAATTAGCACAACATAATGGTTAACGACTGAACAACAGATTCATTCAGCTGTTGTTCAGTAAAAAAACACGTGTTTTTCATCTTGTAGCAGCCTGAGTCAAAGTATGATGAAACGAAAGCGCTTATTTGACTTGTGAAAAACACATTATACAGAAACACGTCTTAATTTTTACATGAACTTAACAAGAAGCAGAAAAAAGTCTTGTTATACTATGTTGTAAAGGAATCATTGCAAGTTTTAAATCATCATTGTTAATACCAATACGAAAAGTTGAACTTTGGCTACTTTTTCAATTGAAATAGTATTTGTACAGTAATGTATACAGCATAATTTTAGTTCAGCTATAATTACTATTAAAAAGCAACAATTCAGCATGTATGCTTGTTTGTGGCTGGCGATTGTTAGTTGGGAAATGTTCATGGACAAAATCAAAGCACTTAAAAGTCCACGCTCAGAGTCCCACGTAGAACTTCAACAGATACGGATGGCATTCCGGAGAACAGTTCATCCTACAACAGGAAAAAGTCTATCTATGCTAGTGTTTGGGGGCGGCAGATTAAGTCTCGTCTTGATCACTTGAATCCCAGACAGGTGGAACAAATTTCAACACACAAGGATCTTCGAGGGCAGAAAAAGCTGACGCATTGATCAATGACATAGTGGCTTCACGGAATTCTAAGTCACAATCAGTAAAGTGTAGGTTCGGTGTTATTGTTAACCATTCAGGACGCGCGCTGTCGTAAAAAGTGTTACATCACTAGAAAACTAGAGAGTCGGGAAGCTTCAGTATATGATAGAGCTGGATGATATCCAGTGACGTCCAGGTCTCAGGACTGCCAACCTGCATTTCGGGTAAAAACGGAACTGGAAGTAACAGAGCCAGAGTTAGACATTGCCAAAGGTGATTCTGCTCAAAGTATGACAACACCTGATATTTCTTGACAAATCACTTCTGTCAGTACCGCGATCAATGATGTAGATTCAAGAGTAAAAGAGAAGCGCACTATAAAGTCTAGAACTTTGGTAGACAACGCTAGTGAGACTGTTAGAAGATCAACAACTCGAGAAAGAAAGGCTTCGCATAAATTGGACCTGTAATGTATTGTGAACTAATCCACTTACCAAATGTATGTAGACAGTTAAGTCACAGAACTGTCTTTAATGGGGAGGGGGAAGATCTTGTGATTCGCTTCACCTACTTTGAACAAACCTTGCATTTGACAACTAAATTGTATGACCTGCCTACCAAACTACTAATCCTCCACGGAGGAACAAAATAACTCAGTTGATGGAGTCGATGTTTTTGTTGGGTGTTCCCCTTTGTGCCTTTGCTTCCTTGTGGAAAAAGTGCTTAATAATAAGTTTTTCAACACTTCGATTAGGTTCTATTCACTTAAATTTGAGTACTACAGAAACTCAATTTTGGGTTGACGCACTCGAACTGCAAACGTTGGATTGTTTCTCTCTTTACTCTCTGACTAAAAAGAGCGCGTGAAAAGGGTGATGAAGAAAGCTGAAATTTGAGTTAAATTAATATTGGAATTTGAGTTTTTAATTTTCTCCGTGTATGAATGTAGAGAAAAAAAATCTTTCGTTGTTGTGAATGATCTGGAGCAAGACGGCGTTTTCTTTGACTCCTTGATTCGACCAAATCTAATATGTAGGTAGCAGAAACATCTAGTGATCGACATCAACTCGTGCGGGTAATCCATTGTCGACGTTTCGGTCAACCTATTGCACTTTCCTCTTGGCCTTGAAATCAAATTATTTATCCGAAACGCCGGCAATTATAAGGAAGAAATCGGCGCAATTCTTAGAACTATTCACCGAAAATCTACGAAATATATGTAAGTGGTTTCAAGTTTGTTACTTTTCCCTGATCGGAAAGCAGAATGTTCGACCATCGAAGAAGACCATCAAATTATGAGACCAACCGCATGACAAGTCTAATTTCTTATGGATTTTTTCTCTACACTAATTTAATTTGCTCATTAGCCATTTGAAGTGTGATAATCCGCAAGATGTGTGACCAATGCGCGTCATCGTGACGCAAGAGGTGATGCGATGCGTAATTAGATTTTCTAAGTTATAATGCCCTATAATGCCGCTATTTACTTGCTTTGAGCTTTAGTTTTATGGAACGTGAAATTTCTGCTGCTAAACTGACGGTGCTCGTTAAAATTTAACTATCTAAGTAGCCTGAGCTTTAACCCATAAACGTCAAAATGATGTGCTACTTAACGTTTCACTTAATATCCCAGAAGGTGACAACTTTTTACCGAATAATTGCAGTGCAATGATGTTAACCTATGTTAACACTTGTCCGACCGAAATAATGATGGCAAAACACGCGACTAAAATGTGATGAGCCCAGTTGACACCACGACGGATTAACGGCTGCCCGTTAGTTACGCCTTCGGTAATAAGTAGCGTGCGACCCATTTTAACCTCCCAACTGTAAGAACGCGAAAAAACATGCTCCAAAGCAAGGCGCTCCATCACGATGAACTCAGCAGATTTTTTCGATGAACAACAATGTTTTTATTGCAATTTGAGACGCGTGTGTGTGGATATAAAAGGGGATAAGTGCACTGTTTCGGACTTATAATGCCAAACCGGTGTCGATGATGAAGGAATTCTGTTGAGAGATTGGATGTTTCTGGAAATTTTAGGGAACAACTGTCCGATTCAATTAGATGACGGGATGCACACTGTAATGGAAACTTGTGGATCGAAAATGTTGCGATTTTTGTGTACGCTGTGGAGTCCAGTACTGGCAGATGATTAATCATGCTTATTAAGAATTATTGAGTGGAATGCAATATCTTTTCGTAGAAAGGTGACAGCTTTATCGTTATAATAACTTATGCACGATAACGTAATGAATGATTCTCCGAAAATGATCCGTATGGAAGATATTCGAAAATGAGCCATTAGTGCACACAGATTTCAAACAAATTGATGACGCGGTCTTCGAAATAAAGCTCAACTTCCTTACGTGGATCATAGCTCGGCTCCTAAAGTCTTCAGGATCAATATCCTTTGACATGGTATAAAATAGCCCGTTAACCTTAATACTGAATACCATACAACTGTTGAATGAGAACCACTCTGCTAAATTTAGCCTAGGTCTAGGTTATCGATCACAGTACGAAAATTCTTCCACCCAATCTCAGAAACCGGCTCAAACCAATCGGTTTATTAATAAACGCATCTTAAAACTGTCAATCCATCATAATCCTGCCGTGCCGGCTAAAAATAATCCTTGATCAAACTGGTTTGACCCTCTCGAGCTCAACAGTTACAATCGGCTCTACCTACCTGTGTTCTATTTTTGTGCAAATTTGAATAAAGGCAAACCAGCAATGATCAGGCAAATTCCGAGCGGATCGCCATCGGTCGGTTCAAACAATGCAAAAAGGTACGATCGCGGATCCAAATTGAAGTGTCAACTCCGCCATACCTACGGTGCAAACTGCGCGCGACGATTAACGACTGACCGGACTAATTCGCTACTGACCCCGGAAGTGGCGAATAATGTTCGTCGCCGCCGCTGCTGCCGTTGTTTGCGGTTGCCCTGCGCAATAATAGGACTTAAATAGAACGCTGCGCAGGCAGGTAGGTAGGTGTGTAATTTATACGATGGCTTCAGTGTCCTAGATTTACGAGTGTTGTTAAGCTGCTAAGCTAATGCAACGCAACGGGAAACGCTTATTGTAATAGGAATTCATTAGCAGCAATTGACGGCAAGAAAGGATTGGTGATCTGTCTTTGTTAGCAAAGCTTGAATGCATTGAATGGATAAAGTTTTGAGTGGTGTTTTTTAAATGGCTTGTTTATAGTGATTTTAGCAACGAGTTGCAAAATAATGACCTACCTTCTACCAAAGCTGTGGCACCACCAATGAACTGGGAACAGGATTTACAGTGTTGGGCAAGATGCGACAACGTGTGATCGGGTGACAGCCGATCAACGCAAGGATGTGCATGTTAAGAGTTAAGGGCCGTTTCTTCAACTACAGCATCATCAACGTACACTGCCCACACGAAAGGAGACCCGATGACGAGAAAGAACCGTTCTATGCGCAGTTAGAGCAAACATACGATGGTTGCTCGCCGCGTAACGTGAAAATCGTTGTCGGTGACATGAACGCGCAGGTAGGAAGGGAGGAAATGTACAGACCGGTAAATCGGGCGAAACAGCCTGCACGCCGTATCGAATGATAAGCACCTTCTTCCCCCGCAAAGATATCCACAAAGCCACCTGGAGATCACCCGACCATCAAACAGAAAACCAAACCGACCACGTTCTAATCGACGGTAAATTCTTCTCAGATATAACCAACGTCCGCACATACCGCAGTGCGAATATAGATTCGGATCACTACTTAGTCGCTGTATGCATGCGCTCAAAACTTTCGACAGTTATCACCACGCGTCGAAGTCGAACGCCGCGGCTCAACATCGAGCAGCTGCGTAACGTAGAAGTGGCTCAAGACTACGCGCAGCAGTTAGCAGTGGACCTACCAACGGAAGAGCAGCTTGGCGCAGCTACACTGGAGCGATATCCGATCCGCCATAGGTAGTACCTCGGCTACAGCACTAGGCTTCGCGACTCCGAATCACAGAAACGACTGGTACGACGGCGAATGTGAACAGTTGAAAAACGAGAAGAATGCAGCATGGGCGAGAATGCTGCATCACCGTACGAGAGCGAATGAGGCACGTTACAGACAGGCGCGGAACAGGCAGAACGCAGTCTTCCGGGTGAAGAAGCACCAGCAGGAAGAACGAGATCGCGAAGCGATGGAAGAGCTGTACCGCGCTAAAGACACACGAAAGTTCTACGAGAAGCTGAACCGCTCGCGCAGAGGCTTTGTGTCACAAACCGACATGTGCCGAGATAATCACGGGAATATTCTCACGAGCGAGCGTGAGGTGGTCGAGATGTGGCGGCAGCATTACGATGAGCACCTCAATGGCGACGTTGCAAGTACCGAAGGTGGCGTGGTAACAGATCTAGGAGTACGTGCACAGGACGAAAGGCTTCCGGCCCCTGACCTCCAAGAGATTGAGGAGGAGGTTGGCCGGTTGAAAAACAACAAAGCCGCTGGAGCAGATCAACTACCAAGCGAGCTTCTAAAATACGGTGGAGAAGCACTGGTGAGAGCACTACACTGGGTCATTACCAAGATCCGGGAGGAGGAAGTATTACCGGAGGAATGGATGGAAGGTATCGTGTGTCCCATCTACAAAAAGGGCGACAAGTTCCCGCAATGCGGGAACTACCACGCGATCACACTACTGAGCGCTGCCTACAAGATACTCTCTCAAATTTTATGCCGCCGTCTATCACCGATTGCAAGAGAGTTCGTGGGGCAATATCAGGCTGGATTCATGGGTGAACGCGCTACAACGGATCAGATGTTCGCCATCCGCCAGGTGTTGCAGAAATGTCGCGAATACAATGTGCTCACACATCACTTGTTAATCGATTTGAAATTGGCGTATGATACAATCGATCGAGACCAGCTATGGCAGATTATGCACGAATACGGATTCCCGGATAAACTGATACGATTGATCAAGGCGACGATGGATCGAGTGATGTGCGTAGTGGGAGTATCAGGAACACTCTCGAGTCCCTTCAAATCTCGCAGAGGGTTACGGCAAGGTGGTGGTCTTTCGAGCTTGCTATATAACATCGCCTTAGAAGGTGTAATAAGGAGAGCGGGGATAAGCACGAGTGGAACGATTTTCACGAAGTCCGTTCAGCTGCTTGGTTTCGCTGATGATATAGATATTATGGCTCGTAAATTTGAGACGATGGCGGAAACGTACATCCGACTAATGAATAAAGCCAGGCGAATCGGATTAGTCATTAATGCGTCGATCACAAAGTACATGATGGCAAAGGGCTCCAGGGAGGAATCACCGCGCCTGCCTATGGACGGTGATGAAATCGAGGCGGTTGAAGAATTCGTGTACTTGGGCTCACTGGTGACCGCCGACAACGACACCAGCAGAGAAATTCAGAGGCGCATTGTGGCAGGGAATCATGGTTACTTTGGACTCCACAGAACTCTACGATCGAATAAAGTTCACCGTAACACGAAGTTAACCATCTACAAAACGCTGATTAGACCGGTAGTCCTATATGGTCACGAAGCATGGACCCTACGTGCAGAGGACCAACACGCGCCCTTGGCGTTTTCGAACGGAAGGTGTTGCGTACCATCTACGGCGGAGTGCAGATGGAAGACGGGACTTCGAGAAGGCGAATGAATCACGAGCTGTATCAGCTGCTGAGAGAACCAACCATTGTACATGTCGGATAGCAACCCGACGGAAATGGTTCTCGAGAGTGATCGGACCGGTACAAGAAAACGTGGTGTGCTGCGAGATAGGTGGGTCGATCAAGTGGCATTGGCGAATCTAGCTTTTTCTTTTTTCTTGCTCACTCTACTTAACACACACGAGAAAGAGAAGGATGGAAAGGGGTTCCGCGGCACTCCTTTGCATCCTGCTCTTTCACGTGTTCATCAAGGAGAACGAGTGAGAAAAAAGAAAAAGCAAGATTCGTCAATGTCAAGTGGAGGACGATTTGCGGATCCTTCGCTGAGTGCGGAACTGGAGCCACACAGACATGGGCCGAGTGGACTGGACACGACTCCTACGTTCAACTCAGGCCGGTAAGGTAGGGTAAGTAATGGGTTGATAAGTAAATTAGCGAGTAAGCGAATGAGTGAGTTATTAAATGAGTTAGTGAGTTAGTGAATTGATGAGTGAGTCAGGCTGTCAATAAATAAATATGTGAGTTAATAAGTGCGTTATTGAATAAGTGAGTAAATCTGGTAGTGAGTTGGTAAGTGAGTGTAGTGTTTCATTCATCTTCGAACAATAAAGAAAACGTAGGATCATGCAGACAAGGAATAAACCATTCACAGTCGAATACTCCCTTAGGACGCATTCCCCTTGTTCCACAATGCATCACAACTATCATTACATTATCCCATAAAACCTAAAAATTGCATTTCTATCCCAGAGGAATCTTACCTTATTCAGCATAGAGCTACTGCAGCTCCTTCACGAATCATCCGAAACATACACAAAGACACAACTCAACATCATCCCTTCAAACCGTAATGATATTTACACTATTGGAAATAAAATAATATAATTAATCATAGTTCTTTGAGTAATTTACATTTTTATTCACTGCAATATCAATCCTTCCATTCACACAATATCACTTTTATTTCCGAACAAACCATAACCACTCCCAACATAATCCAAACCCCAATTCAACTCTAACACTTCACACAAGCCACAATTCCGACCGTTCGCGCCAAACATCGTTCATAGACTGACGATTGCACTTCCACTTTCTAGTCCAACCGCTTGTGTCCTCCTTTTCATTCATTCGCAAATTCATTGAAGGCTTGCCTTCCTTTTCCAACGCATTGTGTTGACTCCGCTCGTCATCATCGTTGATCGTCATCGTCGCCGCTCGTCGTTCGTCGCGGGGTAGCTTTTAACCTCGTCATCCTCAACGCCAGGCTCGGGATCCGAAAGTCGAAGTTTGATTTCAAAAGCTAGAAAGAGCTGTGCGCGTACAGATACACCGAACCAAATCGATTGAAAGTTTTATCTTTACTGAATATTTATTTAGATCTGTTTTCTTCACATGATCTTTTTTTAAATGTATTTAAACTAAGAGCTTTGTATGCTAAGATGATAAATTTGAAATTAAAACATTTTCCCCACTCAATCTGTATCACTACATACGCCCTCTTCTCCATTCTAAATTTTTAATCTGTATTTTGAAATAATAAAGTTATTAATAATATTTTGCACATACCATTTGTATATGGCATGAAAAACAAAAGAATATTTTGTACTTGAATAGTTCCCAGGGTCTAATAGTTGTCACAATAGTTAAGCCTCAAAGAACTCGTCTGAATTATGTGTGTGTTTGTTGTATCATATAAGTATAATAACAATAATATTATAACAAATAATTATAATCGACATGTTTGCACCGACTGAACGTCACACGTAAATTAAACTATCAACTATTGAAAACTAATCTTTTTTTTTTTTTTTAATCTGTGGAAAAAGTAAGTTTTTCTACTGATCGTATTTCTGAACACAGGACGAGGCATTTTTTTATTAATTTATTTAATATTTCATAGTACTTCAAGAAAACAGCTGGGAGGTTAAGTTAGAGAGCGTGTATCGTTTAGTTATATTTTCAAGGCAGTAGTTTAGCTCATCTTTCAATTTTTTCAATTTGAATCAGCAATAGCAATACTTCTGTTTCCACCACAAGAAAGGTTACAGTGATAAATTGAAGTAACAGGCTTAACAACTATTCGGGCACGTGTTTTTTTTTTCATTTTGACTTTCTTAAAGCACACTGTCAAACGGTTTATCATGATAGGTATTAATTCTAGTATTATCGGAAATTTGTTGTAATCAATCTCAGCCTTATTTAAATTATATTTTTCTACCAAACCCTTTTTTTTCAGAATAAAATAATGTCTATTTGTAATAACTACTTTAGCTCAGAATTAATCAGCATTAGTAAAAAATAGGTACCTGAATGTAACTGCACTGCAAAGTTTATTTATATTGAACTAGTTATCCGCCCAAACTGTACTTTTCCGACGTTCCAAGTTCAAATCCCAGCTCAAAGTATAATGATATTCTTCATGTTTCCCATGTGTCCTCTTTAACCCCTCACTGAGTGAAAACTAACAACAAAAGAAAGACAACCCGAATCAGATACACTCTGCGCGAGTTATGCGCGGATAAAAATTTGAAATTATATTTAATAATATCGAGGATCAATTGTAGTAAGATTTTCTTTTTCCAAAACAGACTTAAAATTTCAGATCCAAAAAATTAGAATAATTTTATATAAAATTTGGAAATCAAATATGAACTTCAATTTGAACTGCGAGTTAAAAGGTACCAATACCGAATTTATAACCCTATTTTCCAACAAGTATACATGCCATCTGTATTTTCAATAATCAAAACGCTGCATATCAATCAAAGGAAATATATAATAACAGATTGAATTTCAACAAATTTCTTACTGAATCTAAAGCATTTTCAGAGCATATCACGGTCATTATATATTTTTTAAATTAGATCAGATACCATGCATAGAAAAATTGTGGGCTTCAGTTTTAACAAAATTAGTTCGATGCCTAGATCATTTGAATTCGCTTACAATAATTTCGCTCGCCTAATGTAATCTTTCTCAATTTCTAGCCCATGCTCTGAGTTAAGCTTTCACGAAGACGACTGCAGTTATTAACTCCAGGCTACCATGCCAGCAAGCCTTTTACGAAAAGATCCTGAATCAACCAGAAATCGAATCCGAGCTATGCAGCTCTTACTCTTAAGCAATACACAATAGAAGAAGAAGCGTGTATACAAATAAAAAGAGGAAATTCTCAATGATATATAACAACTCCTATCAGAACCGCAATAAATTCAACAAGTATGCAACATATGATAAAATCTCAAGCTAAATATAACATTATATCCTTAGTTTCATAAAATGGTCTTACTGATCTAGTTTTTTTTTAACGTAGTTTCAAGAAATATTTATGTTAAACAACTGGAATGGTGTTACTGATGAACAACTGGAATGATACCGTGCAAATCGAAGATCCAGGTAATTGAATGTTCTACTATGATCAACTCTTGCCAAGAAATAGATAGACATGATATGCAAACCTACCAAATATTAGAATAAGCACAACTCATATATATGAAAACGTCACTTTTAATGAAATTTCAGATTTCTGCATGCAAAACATTCACAGAAATTAAGCCGTAAAAATACGTTACTACGATATCAATCGTCAAAAAATCTAATTCAATAAATTGGAAACAAAGACAGTGAAACAACAACAGAATAGCAATTTCGAATATCATGTCAATAAAATATATTATTTGATTTTGTTCAACAGGAGAGGATAATACCAACTAAAAAAATACTATTTCAAAATCCTATTATGATATACAATATTTTAAGTAGCATTTTCTAGCTTCCATTACCCTGCATGAACTAGTAAGTTTAGTTAAAACTACCAGAAATCGAAAACGCAGCTCGAATCTATTTAATTCCATTTAAGAATTTCGCCTAACGAGCTAAAACATTATAATTCCAAAAGATAACTCTCTGATTATTACGATACACATTTTGGTTGCATTTTTAAGAAGAGCCAGTTTAGCTGTAAACCTTTAGTAAAATTACAATGTGCTCTTTAAAATATCAAATATTCCAAACACTCTCTTACAGTAAGGAATGCAGCCAGTTTCCATTATCTCAATGTAGTTACACAATCTCAACTGACAATCCGAAACATTTGCTTATTCCAACACACATTTCGAGAAGCACCATTTTAACTGTAAATTCTTTTTAGTAAAACTACATAGTGATCATCACAAATACCAACTATTCAAAGCACTCTTACAAGAATGAATGCAGCTAGCTTCCATAATCATCTGCACGAACGAGATAAGTTAAAGTTGTCAAAAATTTCAAACGCATCACAAACATTCTCAGTTTAGTTCCACGATTTCACTTTCTGACACACATTGTAATTGAATTATTTTTAAGGCATTATTCTCACTATCAACCTGTTTTAGTAAAAAACTAATATTCTTACGGGATTAATGATTCACGAAAGGTTAAAATCCTCGGAAATACACAAACATTCGACTAACAATTTTAGCTATTCAAGACATTCTCTATCACACAGTAATGAATGCAGCCAGCTTGCATTATCCTTCGTAAATAAATTATCCAAAACAGTCTTAAACACACACAGACATCTAGTCTCAGTTTACCAGTTATGTCTATAGTACAAATCTCAAATTGGCCATGGTTGATTTTCAGTCTATCACGATTAAAATCAACATGAAACATTTTGTGAATGAAAAATGACGCTCACAAAAATTGTAGTAAAAATAAATAATTTTCCTTAGAATATCGACTTTCTCGCACCCTACTTTGCCATAGTATATCAGCTATGGTTTATCCCATAAATAATGCATACAAAAAGTGCGTTACAGAAATTACAAAAAATGTGTCTACAACTGGTACAGAGTTCCCATCATTCGCACGTGCCGTATTTAATACCAAGTTTAATACCAAATGTAGTTTCCAGGGTATGAGTACCCTTGTTCAGCCTATGCCCCTATGTTCCTTCTATTCCAAAAACAAACGATTTAAGCATTGTTTCCGTTCTTTTTGTTATACAGTCCGGATTCGCTGGTTGGGTCACGACTGCGCCCCGATTAGTGAATCGTGTTCGTTCGTTGGGGCAACTGACAACTGATCAAAATGCTCTAGACACACGCAAGTGACGAGAAATACGTCACGGAACACTCACATACTTGCGATGCGACGGCGGTCAGACGTCAAACTCGTTTTGACATCTATTTTGACATTGACAGTGCTTTTTAGTTGGGTTTTACCCCAACCAGTGAACATTCAACCATCGAGACAGCCCATCTAACGAGCTCTCAACGAACGAATCGTCAATGTAATGGATGCTCTCTCCTAACAAAAAATATAAAAATTTAAAACAAAACAAATAGCGCTATTAGTTTTGTTTCCGGTTCCCTATATAAGCTTTGTAAATTATGGAAACTAATCAATTCTTTGACATATTGACGACATTTATCGGTTTATGATTGCAGAAGTAGTTTTCCTTAGGTAGTGCCATGACTAGCACACAATTTCGTTCCACATTCTCACCTCGCAAACCAAAACAATAAAAATGCCAATCCTCATTCCCTCATGTCGATTGTATTTTTTTTTTGAGCACTACTTGAACTGTGAACACTTCTTAGTAAAATTGTATTGTCCTCATTAACAATATTACCCATTCAAAACACACTCTCTCTCACACAGTAATGAATGCAGCCAGCTTCCATTATTCTGTATAATCGAGATAGTTCAAAGTTTTCTGAGAAATCGAAAATAAAACACAAACCTACTCAATTTTGTTCCACAATCTCATTCTGATATCTGATTCACGTTTATTTAATTTTTTTTAACATTATTTAACACTGATCTCTTTTAGTAAAATAGTTCTAATTAACATAATTAGCTATTCCAAATACTCTCCCACACAATAATGAATGCAGCCAGCTTCCATTATCCTGCGAGAATAAGTAAATTTAGCAAACAATTCCAAGAAATCGAAAAACATCACATACCAACTCAATTTTATTCTACAATCTCACCTAATGAATCGAAACATTTTATTTTCCAAAGGTTACGCCCTCATTCACCTCCTTTTAGTAGAATTGTATTGTTCTCATTAGCAATATAAACTTTTCAACCGTTCTTTCACAGTAACGAATACAGCCGTATACTGTTTGGATGAGTTAGTTTTATTGACATAGAAAAAATCAACATAAATGGAGCAAAATACAATCATTAAAAAAACTTAAGAGGGACAGTCTCTGATTCCGCGAATGTTTTGTAACTAGAAGGCTATCGTGCAATTACAATTACAATTCCCACACGCAAAGTTAATCCATTTCTACTCAAATCAATTACAATTTATTTTATTTTCTAATTGCTGTCAGAGTCTAGCAACGAAGCATTTATTTGCAATCACAATTTCTGTTTTGAACCAATACATATTTAAAAAAGTTAAATAATTCATCAATTAAGTAACGACACATGTGAGCAATTCCTATCGATCTCAACCAAAACGTGTAGGCTCAGTGTACCAGTTATGGCTATAGTACCTCAAATTCGCCATATTTGATTTCGTGAACAACAAATCACGTTCACAAAAGATGGTTGCAATCATTCAATTTTCACAATTTGCTCAAATTATGATAGAAATAAATCATTTTCCTTAACTATTCGGCTTCCTTGCACCCTATTTCGCCATAGTGTACCAGTTATGGGTAATACCATAAGGAATGCATGTAAATAGTGCGAAGTGGAACCCAAATTAACAGATGATTCCATAACTGGTACAGAGTTCCTATCATTGGCACACGCCGTTATAAATGCTTAAAGTAGTTTTAGCTCCGTTTCTATGTTTTTCCTGTGAAGTATGAAAACTAATCCATTTGATATATCGATGACATTCGTCGGTCTTCTCCTTATTTTTGTAGAAATGGTTTACCTTGGATAGTGCTATAACTGATACAGACACCCTACACCATTTTTTGTTCAACGAAACTGAACTGTTTCTTTCATTCTTTAGTAATTCAAAACTCCAGTAATACATGACACCGCTTACTTGCCTACTCGTTATATTGTTCTCTTGTATTGTCCAACTCACTTTCTTTTACATTTGCATTTGGAGACCTGATTGCTCCACATATATATGTTTTGCATTTAGAGGCCTGCTCGCTCATTTGATTTATTTTTTTGTTTATTTGAGAAAAAAACGTTCTTATAGCATTTGGAGACCTGCTCGCTCCATTTTTTTCCATTAGGAGACCTGCTCGCTCCTCTATTTTTTTTTTAAATTTTTTTTTTCGCATTTGGAGACCTGCTCGCTCCACATTATTGCATAACATTAGGAGGCCTACTCGCTCCTTTTTTTAAATTGGAAACCTGCTCGCACCATTCGTTTCTTTTGC
Source organism: Aedes albopictus (assembly GCF_035046485.1). NCBI lineage: Eukaryota > Metazoa > Arthropoda > Insecta > Diptera > Culicidae > Aedes > Aedes albopictus. Next base: position 313,721,868 of record NC_085136.1, on the reverse strand, counting down.
ATTTGCAATTGAAGACCTGCTCGCTCCACATATATATGTTTTGCATTTGGAGGCCTGCTCGCTCCTTTCACTTTAGTTTAAATTTGAGAACAATTGCTCCTCTCTTATTTTTTGCATTTAGAGACCTACTCGCTTCACATTTTTGTTTCATTTAGAGACCTGCTCGCTCCTTTTTTCCTTATTTTTGTATTTCGAGACCTGATTGCTTCACTTTTTTTTTTATTTAACACTCCTTTTTGTTTAACTTAGTTGAAAACATGTTCTCTGCATTTTTACGTTGGAGGCCGACTCGCCCCGCATCTCCTCTTGGATATAGTGGGTCAATGAAGCGAACTTCTCTTTCATTCGCCGCATGTAAACAAAGGCACAACTGTATGTGAACATTAACATTGCGACAGCAGTGGAATTATATCAAACACACAAGACTTACGGTAGCGCTATCTGTTCATTTCATAGCGGCCATTTTAGTTATTTTAGTGATCCGTTCAAAATCCGTTAAAAAGCCTACTTTATCAACCATCCATATATTAATAAACATATCTCGAGCATAACTTGTACCAGTTTTATTGCTCTGAACAACTCCACTAGGCTTGAGGATCGCTCACCATTGCTTTGTTGTAGTTTTTTTTTAAGCAAATCTCATATTCTACTTCATAACCATAACATTTGATCGCTCTTTTTCTCACTTGTGGTACATATTCAGCGCCGTCAGTGCATTGTAAATTGATATTTGCATCTTCAAAATCGCAAAGCAAATTGTTAGAAAAAGAGGGAAGATACTAAAATAACACGTTGTAAGTTATCTTAAGGATTTAGAAACAATGTCCATATCATCTACTTATTTATCCAATAACTAAAATATGTATGCAAAAACCTTTACTTAAACCTTAGTCTGCAATGCTTGTTCATACTTAAGCCAAGCTCGATTATTATTAACTAGCTGACCCGACGTGGCTAGCCACGTTTTTACAATCCCGAGAAATGTGACGATGGCTTAAAAATGTTTGTATGCATTTTTTGCTTATCTACAACTTTATTCAGAAACCATATTTATTCCTCTGAAGTGCTCTAGAATTTCCGACTACTTAATCTCTTTGCTATGTAAGGCTCCAAAAACTTCTCCGAATTCTAAGCAGAAAGTTTTAGAATATTCTATTATATGTGAAAAATACTCGAACATGTATGTTATTGGTTTCATTCCTACGAAGAATAGAATGTTCGAGAATGTTCATGAATCTTCGATTTCATCTCCTGATTCTCACAGGGATGTTCATATTTTTTTAGAATAAGAATATACTGTGTATATTCCATTATTTATCGAAAATTCACGAACATTTTTAGTATTTCCTGCATAAGAGAATGCGAAACATTTCACTCAGCAATAAACTCATCAGAAGCGCCAGAAGGTATACTATCATGTATTTATAAATGAAAACGCCAGAAAGTATACTGTTACAGGGTTCCAATCCCTGAAATGGTAAGAAACTTCTGAAGCTTCTCAGGAACTGCGAATTTTTTATTTAATTTCAGCTACCGTGAATGAATGTTCAGAGCGCATACAGCCGAGCAGTAAACGCGCGGGTATTTAGCAAAATTATGCTGAGGGTGCGAGAACTTCCAGAGACTTCCGGAAAGTCCTCGAAAATTTAATAGTCCTCGAAAGTAGTTTAATATTTCAGAACATTTCAGAACGTTCTTCTTTTTTTCTGAAACTTTCAGCAATGTCCACAAAATTCTGAGAAGCATGCTTTGTTCCAATTGGGACGTTATGACAAAAATAAGAAGATGTTTCATAATATTGCATCTTCTCTCTGGAGCGTCCAGAAACTTCTAGAAGGTCTGGAATATATAAGAAATTCAATACTCCGGAACATTCTAGAATCTTCTTTTCTTCTAGAGCTTTCAGTAACTTCCAGAAAGTTCTTGGAATTTTCAGAATATTGATGTTTCAAATCATTCAAAAAAGTTTTTCTTCATATTATTTCTGAAGTGCTTCAACTATGGTGAAACATTTCAAAGCGTTACGGACAGACAGACATACAACGCTGGGATTTTATATGTATGATGATGCATATGTGAAATATTTCACACCATTGGGCATCTCATTGAGAAGCGCCAGAAGGTATACTTCCAAGCATCCACCTTTATGACTGCAAATGACTGTTGTAGGGTTCTGATCCATATAATGGAAAGAAAATTTTAGAAACTTCTAAGGCATGCAATGCAACGATGCACCTATGTAACGATGCACAAATGAAACGATGCATCTATGCAACGATGTACCAATGAAATTATACACGAATGCAACAACGCACCAATGCAACGACGCAATAATGCAACACAGGTACAATGCTACAGAGCGATGAATATTGTAGCTTTCATTCTGTGAAACATTTCGATGAAACATTTCAAAGCGTGACGGAAGGACAGACAACTCTGGGATTTTATATATATGATGCCACAATTCATACACACCTTCAAATGATAAATGGAAACTTTTAGTCTAACTAAATCATACGATTCAACCTAATAACAAAACTACAATTTGGTCGCCATAAAAGGCCAACGATGAGCTTCTTGAAAGAAATCCTTCGAAACTGATACCAAATTCGAAAAAATTAAGACATACATAACCATACACAATTCCAAAACAAAATTTACCGACTGCGCCATGTAGTGTTTCATTCATCTTCGAACAATAAAGAAAACGTAGGATCATGCAGACAAGGAATAAACCATTCACAGTCGAATACTCCCTTAGGACGCATTCCCCTTGTTCCACAATGCATCACAACTATCATTACATTATCCCATAAAACCTAAAAATTGCATTTCTATCCCAGAGGAATCTTACCTTATTCAGCATAGAGCTACTGCAGCTCCTTCACGAATCATCCGAAACATACACAAAGACACAACTCAACATCATCCCTTCAAACCGTAATGATATTTACACTATTTGAAATAAAATAATATAATTAATCATAGTTCTTTGAGTAATTTACATTTTTATTCACTGCAATATCAATCCTTCCATTCACACAATATCACTTTTATTTCCGAACAAACCATAACCACTCCCAACATAATCCAAACCCCAATTCAACTCTAACACTTCACACAAGCCACAATTCCGACCGTTCGCGCCAAACATCGTTCATAGACTGACGATTGCACTTCCACTTTCTAGTCCAACCGCTTGTGTCCTCCTTTTCATTCATTCGCAAATTCATTGAAGGCTTGCCTTCCTTTTCCAACGCATTGTGTTGACTCCGCTCGTCATCATCGTTGATCGTCATCGTCGCCGCTCGTCGTTCGTCGCGGGGTAGCTTTTAACCTCGTCATCCTCAACGCCAGGCTCGGGATCCGAAAGTCGAAGTTTGATTTCAAAAGCTAGAAAGAGCTGTGCGCGTACAGATACACCGAACCAAATCGATTGAAAGTTTTATCTTTACTGAATATTTATTTAGATCTGTTTTCTTCACATGATCTTTTTTTAAATGTATTTAAACTAAGAGCTTTGTATGCTAAGATGATAAATTTGAAATTAAAACATTTTCCCCACTCAATCTGTATCACTACAGTGAGTAAACTGGTAATCGAGGGGATTAACAAGTTAGTGAGGAGCGTGAGTGAGTGAGTGAATGTATGAGCAAAAGAGTGAGTCAGTTAGTAAATTAGTGATGAGCACGAATGGTAATTATTGGGTACGTAATCTTACGAATAAAATTTATAGTACAAAGTTTACGTATATAACTTATGGGTGCGAGAAGCTGTAACAGGGTAATGATCCCAATGCCTCGGCAGATCGACGTCGCGTATGACCTCGCGAAGCATATTAACTAGGGTAAATATGCAAAGTTGATCTTCGAGGGCGAGCAGTTGGTTGACGTTTATCCACCGCAGGAAGAACACTAATTCTTGTCCAGGTTAATCGTCAAGAGTGCTCTTCGAGCGCAGCGTAGACCGGTTCCAGGAACTTCAATACGGCGAAGATCCCCCACACTGTGGTGGGATGAAAAATGTACCGGAGCCTATCACGAAAGATCCGCCGCGTTGAAAACACATCAGAAGCGCGATATACGGGAGAACTACGAGCGGTACATATTCAAGAACCTCTTGAAGGCGAACAAACATGGTTATTGGAGGAATTTCGCCAAACAGTTTATCGCGGCAGACGTCAATGCGGACTCTCTGAACGATCGGAAGGAGAATGCGCAACGCCACGATGGATTTTCTACTTTACAAAAATTTAATTCCAACTAAGTTTTTGAGTTGTATCGTAAGCCAAAGATTTTTAATTGCGCGTGTGTGATTCCATCGACCGATTGACCGTTGACCGAAGCTCACATGTAGTGGTCATCGCACTGAACTTGTATATGGGTAACTCTCGCTGAGACCGTCCCACTATTTACACCATGTCTTCAAAAATGTTTAAGGTGGCGATTTTCTGGAAGTCCCCCCCCCCCCCAAAGTATGAAAAATGCATTTGGTTTATCAATTTGATGGACCCCCCGTTAGTTAGAGCCACAACCATTTTTGCGGACCCCTCGATTTTGATCAATTGTTGGCTCATTTAAACCGTTATAACTCAAAAGTTTCTCCAAAACCCACCTCATAACAAAATGTTGTTGAAAAGAGGAAAGATAGGGCTACTATTTACAGTTATAAAAAGTTGGGTCGGCCATATTGATTGTGGCCGCCATCTTGGGTTTTTATACCAAAACTGTTTGTTAACTGGCACAGTATTTTTCTCGATCCCGAACTCACTAACTAGAATCTGTAGACTTGCGGACCGACCTTCGATGTTAAACGGCAGCGGCAGACACTGGGAGACCAACACTCGCGTAGAACTGGGGTTTTAGGATTGCGGTTAGAAATGCGGCGTGCACGATGTTCACTGGGTTACAGGTTGAAGAAGACTGACTCTATTCACGAAATGGGGGTCCAGTTTTATGTGGTAGGGTTCTCTAGTGTTAGTGCTTTAGACTTAGATTAGTGTTAGGCTAGTACATAGATTGGTATATAAGCTAGTTTACAATAGAATTTAATTTCTCAAGGCCAAAAGTGGCTTTCTCTTTTTGAAGCCGAAAAGCTTTACCGTTAGGTTAATCTTTTGTTTGAAATTATTTAGGGCACAACGATACAAATTCATTTTACTTAATTTGCTATTCAACACTATTTTTTCACCATGTTGGCAACCGCCGATTTTCAAAATTTTTGCGTCAATCGAAAGCGGGGACATTTTCACACAACATATCAAAAATTTATAGATGTATTTTTTCTTATCAAAAGTTATCTGCACTTTTGTAAATCAAGACACTTTAGCGCACTGGGCCAGGTGCCGGTTGTTTACATAAATGCAGCGTTATTTCACAGTGTTTACGAACATTTATTTGAATCTAATCTATTCATAATCTGAACCCACTAATGGAAAGCTGAAGGTTTAAGCTTTTCAAAACACCAAAAAACTTTAAAAAGCAATGTCTGCATCATTGAGAAACAGTTAAAAACGGGTACGAACCTCCAATTTTCCCTAATTTGGCTGCAGGTACCGTTGTGTATACATGCAGGCGTATTCTCTGATGCTGTTGGGTGTCGTTGCCGGTGCGCATGGAAATAGGGTATTGGTTCCCTTATTAAGCATGTGGCTCCCATTTTCATCCTACTGAAAACAAAGGAATGAAGCGCTGTTTGTTTTGTTTCTTATTTTTGTATTTTTTGTTAGGAGTGAGCACGCATGAAATCAAAAAGAACGGAATCAATAGTTGCCGTAATCGCTTGTTTTCGAATAGGATGAACATGGGAGCGTGAGATTAATGATGGCACTCGTACCCTATATGAAGAAAACGTGTCATGATTAACAAAAGTGCAGATAACTTCTGACAGGAAAAAGATACATCTCTAAATTTTTGATATGTTGTGTGAAAATGTCCCCGCAAAAATTTTGAAAATCGGTGGTTGCAAACATGGTGAAAAAACAGTTTTGGTATAAAAATCCAAGATGGCGGCAAAAATCAATATGGCCGACCCATGTTTTTATAACCGTAAATATTTCCTCTTTTCAACAACATTTTGTTATGAGGTGGTTTTTGCAGAAACTTTTGAGTTATAACGGTTTAAATGAGCCAACAATTGATCAAAATCGAGGGGTCCGCAAAAATGGTTGTGGCTCTAACTAACGGGGGGTCCATCAAATTGATTAACAAAATGCATTTTTGTTACTTTTTTGAGGAGGACTTTCAGAAAATCGCCACCATAAAGGGTAAACAGGTATAATATGCCTCCCTTAAGCAGAAATGGCAATATATCTAAAGCTAGCGCCTTATTCCATCTATTGTTCACTGCAAATCGTTGTTCCTAAAGTCAGTGAAGTGTTGCATGAGAACTTTGCTTTTGGAGGGACGGCTATGGAAGCTTTGAAATGTTTTTCGAAAACGTTCCAAAATTGGCCTTATCAAAACAAACGGGGCAATACGCCCCATCAAAAGAAAAACGTCCAGTTTCGTGATAAAACTGTCTCAGGGTATAATTCCACGACATGCTTATCCTAGGAGGGTCTTTTAATTAGTGTTAAACTGCATAAAAGTTGCAAAATAACCGCAAAATAAGCGAACCGAACTAGCTTCGTTTACAGTGAAGTCAGCTTACAAGAGATAAAATCTTACGCCAAAAGTCTCGATTTCAGACTTTTTAGTATTATTATTGCTTTTCTGTACCAACCAACAAACAGACCAGCTTGATGGCAATTATTCTTCAATATTTAAGATTTATACTCGATCACGCATGCGAAAAGCGCTTGAATCGCTAGAATATGAAGGGGGGCGTTTTGTCCCGGTGGGGCGTATTATACCCTTTTTCCCAACATTTTTAAAGACATGGTGTAAATAGTGGGACGGTCTCAGCGAGAGTTACCCATATAGCGTGAGCGTAGATTGTATTGTAGGATCTTACACCCTATAGCAATAAGAGAAGTATAGTCACAGTTGAGAAAAGAAAGGCATTCATGGTCAGCGACCGACCGAGCGTGGAAGTGTGAAGTAGAGCTCTAGAGAAAAGTCGTGGTGAATATAATGGAAGTATTTAGTGGGAAGTAAAAAAAAAAGTTGATTAAGTAAGATATCCGAATATCTTTCATGTACATAGTAGAGTAAGAGTCAGATCAAAATATACCTCGGTTCGAACCACACAGTTGTAACTAATGGGGCCTCCCCCTATCCGGCATCAATGAGACCCCCTTCTACAGCTGCCTCAGGGTCGGCATACGCGCTTGACTCACCGCGACCAAGAAAACACCTGAACTCCGGATTGCAATACACTTTTCCCACTTTATTCAAACTTTTGCACACAGGTACCTTTATTCCTCCCACTTCCTTACAGCCTATCTCCTACCTTAACTTCCTATTTTCTTCTTCTTCCCTTTTACGGTCGGCGGGGCCCCTTCTTCCTTTCCGCAACCACTTTCACCACTTTCCTTCCTCGTCGCTGGCTCGTTCCTTTCGTCCCTCGACACTACGACGGCTTCCTTCCTCTTCCTCGTTTGCTTCCGTTCGTGGCCTAACTGCCGAGCGTTCGCGGTCGCTGGCTTGACGATGCCGCGAAGCTCCGGGCAAAATGGCGGCACTCACAGTTGGTAACGGCACTGTGGTGGGCGGTACTCTCCCGTTAGGGTTCCGTCCTACGTTCGCAGTTTCGGGTCGAGCACTGCGCTTGACTGGGAGCCGGTAGGTCCACGCAATGACTTTCGGGTCTCTCTACACGGACTCCAAGGACTACACCAAGAAACCAAGGTAAAATACAAGGGGTCCTGCGGGCGGTTTGGAACGGATGGGTGGCGCATTAGTGATGGGGACGATTGGGACTCTGGTCGGGGGTTCTTACCTGGATATTTCTGTTGCTTTGCTTCTTCCACAATCTTTCACACAAAACTTGCTCTTTTAAACTCCTTCCGACTTCTGCTAATTTCTTTAACTTTCGTTTATATTCACTTTTAGTTTGCGAATAGTTTCCTTAATCTCGTCTATACTCTTCGAGTTTTGGCTTGCCAATGATGTAGAGCAATGGCGCTTTCCTAATCCAGACTCCCCGACCGAAGGTTTCCCGCTATGACGAAATTCGCCCCATCATGGCTCCTTATACGCCACCCCTCATGGCTGCCTTATCCTTGAGCCTACGATGTCTGGTGGTGAGTAGCGGAACTATGTGGTGTGGCTGCTAGCTGTCCGGTGGGCGGTGGGTGGTATTTGGTGATGCTCAGCGGATATTCAAACATCTTCTTGGTATTTACTTTTAAACATATACAACGAAACACTACACCGCGAAAATCTCACAAATCTCGGACAGACAGACACACCACTGGTTACACTCTCCCCCCGCTCGGGTTAAAAAAAAATCAGAGAAGCTGACTTTTTTTTTATTTTCATACACTCAAACTTCAACTTTGTGACGCGTACCTCTGAACCAGAATTTTCACCAACAAAACTAAACTTACTAACACACTCGTTTTTTAACACAAACCAAATCATAAACATCTCAAACACATTCAGAAATAACGAATCACGGCTGTAAGCTTAGGGAAAAAATTGCCTTTTATGAAATTTAGTAAAAACATGGTTTGGGGTCATAAGGTGTCATTGTTGGAATTCCAACTCCACTCTGTTTCAAAGTTATTACTTTCTACTGACCATCAACATCTTTCGATTCCGGTCTCCAGCAAACCCATTAAACTATTTTCAACATTAACCAACATTGAAACAAAACAAAATAAAATATGTACAAGTTGAACTACATTGAACAAATTAAAACTTTTTATTTATTAAAACATGCAAAATCAAACTTTTTGACATGCTACAATTTAAAAAAAAATCTATCTACAACAACTAAATAAATTCCGGAATAATAAATATTTACAAAATTGTACAAATTTACTCATGAGTACGGTGAGAACATTGCCTTCACCCTTTTAAAATACAATGCATTGTCGGAGTTAGCCAATATCAGTCAAATCAACTGTGGCTTTTTTGATAACGTTATCGGCTTATCAGTATGTACGTGCGGTCTACTGTGAACAACCAAACTGTCAAATGTCTATTATGTCATGACTATTGTGAAACGTGGTGCCTCGGAATTGAATTTCTGCTAAAATCTAGGTAAAAGTGCGCGCTTTGGAAGATTTTTATCAATTTTAGTGACAAAGTGTCTATATTATGGGCCCTTTGATCAATCTAGTTGGTTAATCTTCCATAAGACCTTTTATCTTATGAATTTAGCGAGAAATTCTTCTCACTGATATGCATGTTTCTATACAACGGGTAAGTATGGTGTGGTTATGAAATTTAGCCTGAAAATTGAAGTAAAGTGATGTGACATACAAATGCTATTCTGATCCTGGATGGTGATAAACAACCTGGGTGATAAACTATTTGCCTATATGTGAAATTTGATTACAGACTATCTATTAGTGGCCATTCACAAGAATTTGCACGCTCACACACTCAAATTATGCACAGCTTCTATCTTCTGAATGAAATGCAGTCTTAGAAACTTGCTTACAAGATTGCACTCAAGTCAGTCGATTGCATAGGTGCATATTTGAGTTTTATTTAAAAAATTGAAAAATGTTGAAATTTACACAACAGAAAATAACAATTTACAAAACAATTAAACATTACATACAAGTTAAAATAATTCGATTTTTGGTTGAATGCATTCATTAATTAGTGCTAAGTGCATTAGACACTCCATTTTCAACTTCTGATTCCATCCTCGATTCAGAATTACGCAGTGTGATTCAGAAAATCCATCCAAAAACACTTTTGACGGATTGGATCTCTTCCTCACTACTGCCCTTCTATCACTCAAGAACCAGAGTTTATATTAATCGGTTGTACCATGGATTTATCATTTAGGTTTCGTCTAGGCCTTCAGGTCCGCTGCAGAGAAGACTCCCAGCGACCGGCCGTTCAGGTCCGCGACCTCGTACGAACTGCTGCCTTTCTTCGTTACGATGACACACGGGGTGTACTGTGGACCCAGCTTCGCATTGAAGTCCTTTCCTGCTGCTGATAGGGCGAAGCTTCGTTTGAATACGCGTTGTCCGACAGTGAAAGATGGTGAGTACCGTTTGTGACGTAGATCATATTGCCGTTTCGTATTATCGTATGCTTTTTTTAGGTTCTGTCTCACCAACTCCAGGTTCTTCTTGCTGACGACCTTCATCCTCTCCGCTCGGTCTTCTTCCGAGATCTCACTCTCATCCTCCAACCGATGGTCCGATCCTCGGGTTGCCATCTCACTTCCGAAGATCACTCTGTGAGGGGTAAGTTTCGTCGATCCATGAACGGTGTTGTTCAACACGAATTCAATTTCTGAGATCTTAGTGTCCCAGAGCCTTTGACCTTGTCGGACGTAAGTGCGGATCATCGAGTTAATGGTCCTATTTAATCTTTCCGTTGGATTTGCCTGACTACGGTGTCTCGCATTTGCCCAGTGCTGGATGTCATATTTCTTCAGTAGCTCCTAAAACTCTTTGGACATAAACGTTGTGGCGTTATCCGTGATGACGTACTGTGGGACTGCCAATCGCCGAAACCATCGTTCCTCCAATATTGTGCAAAGATTACCCGATGCAATTTTCTTTACCGGAGCAAGCAGGCAGTACTTAGAAAATATGTCTAAGACAACTAACAAGTGAGCATTGCCCTGCTTGCTTCGGGGCAGAGATTGTATGTAATCCATGCACACAATCTGGAAGGGACGGGTCGCGATTCGCTGGTTTCCCATCTTAGGAGCTGTTGATGTTGTGGAATGTTTGCTCATTTTGCAGCTTTCGCATTTAGCAATGTGTTTCTTCACATCTGCGCTCATTCTCGGCCAATAGAATCTGCGTTTGATCTGTTCGATGCATTTCTCGAAGCCGATGTGCATCATGCCGTCGTGTTCCTCGCGTATTATCCTGGGACGTTCGGATTCGGGAACGCACTCCTTCCACTCGAACCTGTAGTCTAGGACATCGGATTGAGCTGCAACGAACTTGTAAAGTTTCCCATCTTGGATGCGAAAGTCCATATATTTTTCTGGGTCTCCTTCAACAGCGTCGAAGAGATCGCGATACCATTTATCCGCTTCTACCACGTCCAACGCTTCGATAGACCGCGACAGCGCGTCCGGGACCACATTCTCCTTCCCTTTTCGATGTCTGATGTCCATATCGTAGTGTTGAAGCGTGATACTCCAGCGGCTCAAGCGTGATGAGGATCTCCATTTGGCTCGCATGATGAAGGAAAGAGCCGACGCGTCAGTCACTAGTGTGAAGTGAGTGCCTTCTATGTAGCATCGGAACTTCTCAATGCAGCGAAGGGCAGCTAAGCCTTCCTTCTCTGCTGCATGATAGTTGACCTCAGCACCTTTCAATTTCTCGGAGTGATACGCGATGACTCTCTCGACCCCGTTTTGTACCTGGGTGAGCACACCAGCCAAAGCAGTATCACTCGCGTCAGTTTGCACCGAGAACGGTAAGGTGAAATCGGGATTTGCCATCACCGGAGCTGTTATGAGCCTCTCTTTGATTGCTCTAAACGCCCCTTCTGCTGCCTCGTTCCACCGCACCTTTTTTGGTTTGTTTTTCAACAAATCCGTTAGAGGTGCGGTGAGTTCGCTGAAATTATTGATAAACCGTCGGTAGTAGTTTACCATACCGAGGAATCTTCTCAGTGACCTCACGGATTTTGGGGCCTCAAATCCCAGGATCGCTTGGACCCGATCCGGGTTAGGCCGCAGTCCTTTCTCAGAAAGGATGTATCCGAGGTAGGGCAGTTCATAGCAGCAGAATTTGGATTTTTCTAAATTTATGTACAAATTGGCCTCCTTCAACCGTCTCGCTAAATCTCTCAACTTTTGTATATGCTCCTCGAATGTGTGACTCGCCACCACTATATCATCTAAGTAGACGAAAATAGCTGGTTCAAGTTCACCGTAGCCCAAAACTCAGCTTGCTCAGTGTCGCCGGGCTGTTCACCAGGCCAAAAGGTAGCCTCGTGAACTGAAAAAGTCCCTTTCCTGGCACCGAAAAAGCAGTGAACCTCCTGGACTGCCGATTCAAGGGCACCTGCAAAAAGGCTTGTGACAGATCGATTGTCGTTAAAAATTTGAACGGTCCGAGCTGACTCAGGATCCTGTTCTGATGGGGGAGAGGATATGCATCGCGCTTCGTCCGCTCGTTAAGCTTTCTTGCGTCGAGACAAAGTCGCACCTCCTCACTGTCACGTTTCTTCACGGGAACCACTGGTAAAGCCCAGTCTGATTCCGATGGTTCTACCACGCCGTCCCTAATCATCCCATCCAGCGCTCGGTGAATCTTCTTTTGGATTTCGGGACTCCAAGGGTACGGATTCTTACGAACTGGATCCGCATTCAGGAATTAGTCCTTCATCTCGATTTTATGCTCGATGAGACTGGTTTTCCCAAGGTGGCCTGGAGTGGCTACCAAGAAGAGTCGCTTCACCTCCTCCAGCTGCCGTTTTTGGTTTTCATTCAGCTCATTAACACAGTCTCTCATTTCTATTTCAGCCTCATCGATCAAATCAACGGACTGAGAAATTGTTGGACGGATCCCAAACGATTGCCAAAAATCGTATCCCAAAATGCAACGACGATTAAGACTCGGAGCTACTACCGCAGGTATGATTTTGGTCTCTCCGTTGAATGTAATGGGAATATCGGTGGTACCTAACACTTCTAACTGCTCTCCTCCGGCTGTTTTTAGGCTCAACGTGGTGGGTCTCAGTCTCAAATTTAACGCACTCATCAGCTTTCTACTACCTGTCCCTAACACTGTTCTAGCTGCTCCACTATCTAGCAGACCTAAGAGAGAAATTCCCAGCATTTCTACTCTCACGAATGGTCTGGGATCATCGCTGAGAGTGACTATCATAGTGGCTTCTTCTACCTCTTCGTGTGGATCTCCACTCACTCGCGAATAGCCAAGCTGTTCAAGGGTCTCTGCAACTGCTGGCTCAGTGTGAGGTCTTGTGGAGTTGTATGGAAGACTGACTTGCCTCTCTAGACAGCCTTCTGCCCGTTTTTTGATTGGCAATACGGACAATCTTTCGTGTAGAAACCTGGGAATCCACATCGCTCACAGAAGACCTTGCGTTCCTGGTTGCACTCACTGAAGCTATGGCCTCCCTCGTGACAGTTGAAGCAAACATTTTTCTTCAATGGAATGTAGGCTCTTACTATCCTCTCGAGGGCATTAGTTCCACTAGTGCCAGGAACGGAACTTCCTTGTGGTGCATTATGTGGCTTAGGTTTCTGAAATGGTTTCTCATTCTGGTGTTTATGTTCGTTCGGCTGCTGCTGTTTCCATTCACGTTTCTGTGACTGGCGGGTGTCTGACCTGAAAGGTTGATTCATGTTCGATTTTCGGTGTTCTACATTTTGAAATCTGTCGCGACCCTCTCTATACGACGACTGCTGTCTTACCTCATCTATCTGTATCGTTTCTTTCCGTGCAAACCTATTCTCTCTTTTCTGGTACATGTGCCAATTAATTGAGTCGAAACGTTTCCCAAAATCTCTCATTTTAGGAATCGAGTCAACGTTCGCCGCAAGCATCGCTATACGACAGTCATCCCGGGTGTTACGGAAGAGAACATCGAATTTCCGTTTTTCATCCCATGGGGTAGACATGCTACGGAAGATCCGGACCATGTCCAAGTAAAAGTCCTGGAACTTCTCCCTGGCACCTTGCTTCCGGTTTCCAGCTTGCCGCTCGTAGACGTAGTCTATATCGACAGGTAAAAACTCTCTCTTCAACTCTCTAACCAACTCTCTCCACGAACCTATCTCACAGCAGACTTCCATGTACCAGGATCTCGCCTTCTGCGTAAACAGATGGTGAGCACCCTGGAACAGCTCAGCTTCCGAAAATCCTTCTGACCTAGCGTTAAACTCAACCTCTTTTAGGAACTCATTCAACCTACGTCCATTGTCCATTCCATCGTATTTAACTGACCATTTGTGAATGGGAAACCTGTTCTCAAACCTATTTCTTGCTTCCACATTCTGAACTTTTCCAACCCCTAGTCGTGCGTTTGTTGATTTTTGTTGTGCTCCGTTTACTTGTCGATTTTATCGTACATACCACCCCAGAATTGCTGTTTGCTGCATAATTCCGCCCGAAACCGCTGATCTATCCACCACACAAGTTTAGCATCGCCCAGTCAGGTAGGATCAGTGAATTTAACATAAATTCTGAGCCGGCTCGAGTGTGGTCCGAGCTTCTGCCCACCGCCATTGCCCACAAAGACTCCCACCTCGCCGCTCTCCACCTGTTCTGCTCGTGCGACTGTGTTGAGTGTCGATCTCCGAAATACAAACAATAACACTGCCCGCCCCGACCCAAACCAGAGCCAAATCAGTTTACCACCGTTTTTCATTGCCGTCCTCATATATCTGTGCAACAATTTGTACGAAATCGGAAGAATATACATTTCCTGCTGCTGCTCATCTTCTCATTGACGAATCCGAAAACCCTACCAACAGAGCTTCGCTCGTACCAGGAGAACCACATCTGCAATTAACTTCCTCATCACCGCCGCCCGCCATCAATATCGTCCGAATTGGTAAACATTACGATTTCAACCAGCTTCTTCGTCATTGTGTGAGTAACTCACAGCTTCGATTGTTTTTTTCTGCGATCGTCGTTGTATCAGTGTACACACATACACACTCCGCTATCTGTCATCTCAGAAGTGCTGCCATTTTTCCTGAATTTTTGCGATTCTAATACGCTAAGAGCATCTCCACCGGTGTTGTTATTTCGGCTAACATGGACATCTGCAACAGCTGTGCAATTAGCATGTCTGCTCCAGAAGTTGTTTGTGGCGGCTTTTGCAAGGCAACTTTTCATTACAAATGTGCTCCAGTACCGGAAGCTTTCTACAAAGAGGTCCACGGGAATTGCGCTACTTACTGGATGTGCAAAGAATGCCGCGAGATAATGGGAAACGCTCGTTTCCAGAACACGGTAAAGTCAATGAATGCGGCGACCAAAGAAATAAACGATGCATATTCCAAACTTGTTGACGACCTGAAATCGGAGATCAAGGAGAGTTTGATTGTCGAGCTGAGACAAGAAATCCAGGGTGGTTTCAACAGGTTGTCTCCGGCGGTGCTGTCTCCTGCTCCCAACCGGTTCCAATTCAACCGACCTGCTTTGAAGAGAACGCGTGAGCGTGACGAAGTGGCTGTTGCGGTGTCCGAACGTCCTACTAAAATACTTCGAGGTACCAACCAGTCCACGACCGCATCTGTGGGAATCGCTGATACTCCGGGCAACAAGTTTTGGATTTACTTAACCAAAATTTCTCCCGAAGCAACCGAAGAAGACATTGTAAATCTCGCAAAAAGCTGCTTACAGTCCGAAGATGTGATAGCAAAAGCCCTGGTGCCAAAAGGGCGGCCACCATCTACATTGACGTTTATTTCCTTCAAAGTAGGAGTAAGCCAGGATCTGAAGTCTAAAGCCATGAATCCGTCCACATGGCCGCCGCAAATTCAGTTCAGAGAGTTCATCGAAACCAACTCCACCGTACAACATTTTTGGAAGCCGAGTCAGAGGATCGATCCCGGTCCATCCAGCGCTCCAGAACTGAATGCTATTTCGGCACCAACGGTGAGTTTGAATTGACACCCATAACATGTGAAGCAGAGGAGCAATTTCCTCCGCCGAGAACAATTCCACCGCTTCCGAATCCAGTACCGTCTTCACCCAGCCGGCGATCTCCGCTGATGGTTTACTACCAGAACGTCCGTGGGTTGAGAACAAAGACGAATGATTTGCTTCTTTCTCTGCTGGCCTGCGATTTTGATATTGTTGTTTTAACAGAAACATGGCTTCACACCAATATTGCCTCTTCCGAAATATCGAGCAACTACACTATCTACCGTTGCGACCGTAATGCATCCACAAGCCATTTATTGAGAGGTGGTGGTGTGCTGATTGCTGTAAAATCGGAGTTAAACTGTAAAGCAGTAAATCTTGTTGGCTGTGATGACCTGGAACAAATTGCCGTACGCGTCTCTCTTCCAAAATTCGCTTTATTTGTTTGCTGCATTTACCTTCGCCCCAACAGCAGTCCCGAGAAGTATACAAAGCACGTGGATTCGGTCAACCAGATTCAAAGCCAAGCCGGTCCCCGTGATGTAGTTGTTTGCTTTGGAGACTATAACTTGGGAAATTTAGTCTGGAATTTTGATGAGGAGTGTTCTGCTTACCTACCGATCAATGCGTCAACTGAGCAGGAGCTAGCCCTGGTTGAATCCATGTTAACAGCTGGTTACTATCAAGTTAATGATCTTCTGAACACGAACGGTAGGCTTCTTGACTTGGTTTTCGTTAATGACCCATGCATCTCGAGCCTCTTTGAGTCTCCATACAGCTTATTAAAAGTTGACGTTCACCATAAGCCGTTTATTTTAACTGTGGACAAACGTTCCCGCGAAGAAGAATCTCGACCAGAGTTCTCTTCTTACATTGACTACGATTTCAATCGCTGTGACTATCAAAATATCAACGAAAGAATCGCCTCCATTGATTGGAATCAGCTTCTCGAAGGAACTTCTATCGACGATGCAGTATCCGCTTTTTATAATACACTTCACGACATCATTCAAGAAACCGTTCCTGTTAGGCGTAATCGACTTGCTAAACAGTTCAATCAACCCTGGTGGACACCGCAGCTACGCAACCTGAGGAATCGTCTCCGTAAGATCAGGAAATGCTTCTTCCGCAACCGAAACCACTCGAATTTGTTGAAGCTGAAGCATTCTGAGGAGGAGTACAACCGGCTACAACAGGATCGCTTCCGGGAGTACATCGATAGCCTTCAAGAAAATTTCAAACAAAATCCATCTTCTTTTTGGACGTACATCAACAAACGCAAAAGTTCAGCTCGTATCCCGGTTGATGTTAGCTACTGCTCTCGTAGTTCATTCTCGTCTGCCACGACTGCGAATCTGTTTGCTGATTTCTTCCGTTCCGTTCACGACGATACCCCGCCTCCGCTGTCCGAAGAATACTTGGACAGTCTTCCGTCGTACAACCTTCGGCTTCCGCAGGTAACTTTCAATAACGATGAAATTTTACACGCTCTCAGTGCAGTGGATGCGTCAAAAGGTCCCGGTCCTGACATGATCCCACCTATGTTCATCAAGCAGTGTGCTCAATCTTTGGCATCACCGATCACTTCGATTTTCAATCGTTCATTGCTCGAAGGAGTGTTTCCAGATGCTTGGAAGCTGGCCTCTATCACCCCAATTCACAAGACTGGCAGCATGCACAGCGTTGAGAATTATCGCCCGATATCTATACTAAATTGTCTCGCAAAAGTTTTCGAGAGCCTAATGCATGACGCACTGTACCCAGTTGTTCAGTCTACGATATCTGATTATCAACATGGTTTCGTAAGAAAGCGATCTACAACAACGAACCTCATGGCATACACTCACGCCATAATTAGCGAGCTGGAGAAGAGTAACCAAGTCGATGCCATCTACGTTGACTTCTCCAAGGCATTCGACAAAGTGCCTCATGAGTTAGCAATAGAAAAACTAAATCGCCTTGGGCTTCCGTCATGGATTATTCGATGGTTGAAGTCCTATCTTTCGATGCGCAAAGCGTTTGTCAAAGTACATGACGCTAAGTCAAATGTATTTGACATTCCCTCTGGTGTTCCACAAGGCAGTCATCTTGGCCCGCTTATCTTCATCCTTTTTATCAACGACCTGTGCAGCAAACTCAACTCTAACAAGCTTCTGTATGCTGATGACTTGAAACTTTTCCGCGTGATTAAGTCGCTTGTGGACTGTTGTGCTTTGCAAGCTGACATCGAGTGCGTGTCACGCTGGTGTAATGTGAATGGAATGCAGATGAACGTGTCAAAATGTAACGCGATCACGTTCACACGTCGCCAGTCTGCTACTACGTTTGTTTATTCCCTCAACAACACGCCACTAAAAAAGGTTAGCTCGATTAAGGACCTCGGTGTGGTGCTTGACAGTAAGCTTCGATTCCATGATCATGTCGCGGTGACATCTGCAAAAGCATTAGCGATGCTCGGTTTCCTGCGCCGCAATACAGCTCAATTCGATAATGTGTATGCTTTAAAGGCCTTGTACTGTGCCTTAGTGCGAAGCGTACTGGAATACGGAGTTCAAGTCTGGGCACCATACTACGATGTTAATGTCAACCGTATCGAAAATGTCCAGAAACGTTTCATAAGGTATGCTCTACGGAATCTCCCATGGAACGACCCGGTTCAACTGCCTCCCTACGAGCAACGATGTGCACTAATAAGTCTACAACCGCTAGCAAGTCGTCGAATTATGCTGCAAAGACTATTCATTTTTGATGTCATCAAGGGCAATATCGACTGCACCTCCCTTCTCGAGAACGTAAGACTCTACGCGCCTACTCGTCAGCTCCGAAATCGGCAACTGTTGTGGATTCCTGGCCACCGCACTAACTATGGACTGTTTAACCCGTTGGATTTTTGTTGTAGATTGTTTAATCAAGTGTGTGACGTTTTCGATTTTAATATAAGTAAACTAGTTTTTAAGAATAGGATTAAATTTTTTTAAAACAGTCTGTGTGACAATTTTTGTCAGAGATGTAGTAGCAAATAAATAAAAAAGATCTACTTTCCTAGCTTCCTCTGAAACTTTCAAGGTTTCAAGCGAGTCATTTCTTTTCTTCAACCAGTCCAGAAAATCTCCTGAATGAGCCTGAACCTGTACTGAATCTACACCGTCCTTAACCTGTTCTTCGATCCTAGTACTGTTAGTGGTCTTAGCATGCGTATCCACAGGTTGGCAAGTGGCTTGATTAGCCTCTAACACCGTGATGCGCTGCAGTAGTACGCCTACAACCGCAGTCAGTTTTGCAACCTCTGCAGCTAGTTTCTCACTCTCACTCTCTACCGCTACTGTTTTCTCGCCACCCACAGCACCCTGCTCGTCATTCTCTCCATTTTCGTCGCTCGCTGCATTCAGATTTTCCTCAGTAGATCCCTTCTCATTACCGTTTCCCTTCTCCACCTGAACAGCATTTTCGTCATCCTCTTCATTTCGCATTTGATGCAAGCTTTCATTGATGATTGCCAGCTCGGCCTCTCGCACTTCGGGGAGGTGAGAGGTAGCTGAGAAGTACACGCTAAGAAGCTTGACACATTCCCCGGCAATTACGGCTAGACTATTTAAATCCTCCTCTTCTTTCGCAACGGTTTTTAAACGATGCATCCGTAACAGGATATGAATTAGTCGAGTTTTGTACAACTGTTCCGGCGCTCTTTTTGAACCTCGCTTCATCAAATGGTTTTTAATTCCGTTCAACTTATCGTCACACACTTCCAACTCTTCTACTACAGATTCGCTAACAAATGGAAATTCTAATTGCGGTTTATTTTTCTCCTCTTTCAGCGAACATCTCAGGGTTCTCTCAGACGCACTCCGTGAAGCTTCCAACGGCGCACCGCGGATCTTCAGCTCATGCTCCAGCTCATCGATAGTGAGATGACCTGGATTCATCGCATGGTACTTCGACAACACATGGGACATTTCCATAGTTGCCGCCGACATTCAACCAGAAAAAATCGAAAAATAAAATTTAAAAAGAAACTAATAATGTTGTTCAGAGGAACTTCCTCTCGAACCAATTTGAAAATCCTAAATGTGTAAACACTTTCGTTGCTTGAAAGCTGAAAAATGAAATTAAAAAAAAAAACCTAAAATTTGTTCACGCTCTCCTATGGAGCAATCAATTTAAAAATCCTAGTTTTAGCAAGTTTATGGTCAATAAACGTTTCGTTTTGTTTGGTGTTTTATTGTTCAGTCTGAAAATCACACTACACTGAGCCTTTCCGGAATTCAACCGCGAAAATACTCCAACTAAGAACTTGTACTATTTTAGTAAGTTTTGATCAAGTGTTGGCGGCTAATTAGACCTTCCACTCACATCCAAGACCCCTCTTGGTGAATTAGCTGTATTGATATTTAATCTTCAGTTGGTTACCTGTTTTGTGTGCTTTTAGAAAAGTTTGTCGACGAAGTCTGGACGTTCCCAGAGACCTCCGCAAAGACACGCAATCGGCATTCAAGTGTACCCGGGCACTGAATCTGCGCAAAATTTCAGTTGGGCGCCAAGTGTAACTAATGGGGCCTCCCCCTATCCGGCATCAATGAGACCCCCTTCTACAACTGCCTCAGGGTCGGCATACGCGCTTGACTCACCGCGACCAAGAAAACACCTGAACTCCGGATTGCAATACACTTTTCCCACTTTATTCAAACTTTTGCACACAGGTACCTTTATTCCTCCCACTTCCTTACAGCCTATCTCCTACCTTAACTTCCTATCTTCTTCTTCTTCCCTTTTACGGTCGGCGGGGCCCCTTCTTCCTTTCCGCAACCACTTTCACCACTTTCCTTCCTCGTCGCTGGCTCGTTCCTTTCGTCCCTCGACACTACGACGGCTTCCTTCCTCTTCCTCGTTTGCTTCCGTTCGTGGCCTAACTGCCGAGCGTTCGCGGTCGCTGGCTTGACGATGCCGCGAAGCTCCGGGCAAAATGGCGGCACTCACAGTTGGTAACGGCACTGTGGTGGGCGGTACTCTCCCGTTAGGGTTCCGTCCTACGTTCGCAGTTTCGGGTCGAGCACTGCGCTTGACTGGGAGCCGGTAGGTCCACGCAATGACTTTCGGGTCTCTCTACACGGACTCCAAGGACTACACCAAGAAACCAAGGTAAAATACAAGGGGTCCTGCGGGCGGTTTGGAACGGATGGGTGGCGCATTAGTGATGGGGACGATTGGGACTCTGGTCGGGGGTTCTTACCTGGATATTTCTGTTGCTTTGCTTCTTCCACAATCTTTCACACAAAACTTGCTCTTTTAAACTCCTTCCGACTTCTGCTAATTTCTTTAACTTTCGTTTATATTCACTTTTAGTTTGCGAATAGTTTCCTTAATCTCGTCTATACTCTTCGAGTTTTGGCTTGCCAATGATGTAGAGCAATGGCGCTTTCCTAATCCAGACTCCCCGACCGAAGGTTTCCCGCTATGACGAAATTCGCCCCATCATGGCTCCTTATACGCCACCCCTCATGGCTGCCTTATCCTTGAGCCTACGATGTCTGGTGGTGAGTAGCGGAACTATGTGGTGTGGCTGCTAGCTGTCCGGTGGGCGGTGGGTGGTATTTGGTGATGCTCAGCGGATATTCAAACATCTTCTTGGTATTTACTTTTAAACATATACAACGAAACACTACACCGCGAAAATCTCACAAATCTCGGACAGACAGACACACCACTGGTTACACAGTTGGTGATCTTATCCAGGTTTTAACACTAGAGATTCGTGCGCTATCGTCGTGCTGCCAGCATGAAGAAGCTGTGCTGTTGAGTAGACCGCTGTTCCTTGCGTGCATCGTACACGCTCCTGCCCGGCCCGGAGGATGTACTCCTTCTTGGCCATGGCCACCGACTTGCACAGATTCAGCAGACCTTATTTAATATTGTTGGTACTTCGTGTCGCACTAATTTATCCAGGGGGTACTCCAGCTTCCACCCTCACCCCTCGTGGTGGCGATTTCGCAAGCCTTCCTCTCGTGAAAAGGTTAAACGTATCTCCCTCTTTCTTCAGCCGATTCTGGTCAGTGCCACCCAAGGATAGAATGCCGTCGCTACCAGCTCACTTAAGTGCATGGTTACCTAGCGCGTACTATATCAGTTATTAATTTCAAAGTAAAACCAGTATACCGTATTCAGGAACTTACTGTCGTCGATTTGAGGTGAATATACATACTTGAGAAATCTGGTGAGGTGATTGAAAGGTGGAAGCAGAACTTCGTTGGACGTTAGATTCACATACCTCGAAGGATGTCATCCGGCAACTCTAGAACAACAAAGTAGCTGGTTAAACTGTCAACGACGTCTGACAGAACGCTCCGAGCAAGATGAATAAAGTGTTAAAATGCGCCCGGTACCTGGAAAACTGGTACCGAAAACTGCACACTGCGGTGGATAATTATCAATTTGCTGCAAATTTTGTATAACAATATGTATTACACAAAAATGTGAAGAAGTAAGTATTGGTAAGTAGTATAAACTCGGCTAGACATTTTAGAAAGGAGTCCACAATATGAAAAAGATGTGATTCTCTGACTTGTACAATGAACTAGGTAGTTATGCCAATGGCATAGTGCACTTTTTCAAGAACTCTGCCTCTTCGCATTGAACTAGCCCGACAGTTAGTGAAAGCTCGCGATTTGTTCGACACGTGTTCCACATTATTTAATTCGAACGAATTTAACATTCTCCTTGATCCACAATTGATGACTATACC
This sequence comes from Aedes albopictus, assembly GCF_035046485.1. Lineage (NCBI taxonomy): Eukaryota > Metazoa > Arthropoda > Insecta > Diptera > Culicidae > Aedes > Aedes albopictus. The sequence continues at coordinate 313,699,468 of NC_085136.1, read as the reverse complement.
TAGTTGGTTTAGAAAATGACGAACCACCTCCTCACCTGCTTCTGTCTCGGAATGCTACCGTGTGTGTGCCATCGATGATGGTATAATGTACAATGTAGGTATAATGATTCCTTTGCGTGAAATGTACCGGTCACCGGCGGAATCGAAGAGTGATTAATTGCCGCTGTATCGACGTTGGTGGCGGTGGCTGCGACGACGACTAGGTTTCATTGCGGAAGGTTATGTTGGTACCTACTATAGCGTGCGTTGCGCCGCGCCGGTCGATAGATGAAAGACGCATGATCTTGAAATGCAGCCTAGCTAAAGAGGCCGGAAAAGTGGATGGATACCTATCAAGCTTGATTGTTAGTCATGACTACAACACTACGCTGCGCTGTACCAACCAATCACGAACCATGACTGCGCTGCAAGATGGCTTGTCAGGTAGGTATAGGTAGGCAATTGCACTACTTCGGAATCGGAATGCTCGGAAGAATCGGAGCACTTTAACAAAAATCATCGACACCGCGAGAGCGACCTTGACGCGCAGGTGGAATGAAGAGAATGTTGAAACCGCGACGGCGGTGACTTCCGCCATGGTTGGTGCGTAAGGTTACATATCGGTTGCGGTAGGATGGAACTCAATGAATGGACAGTGTCTGCTAAAGTGAAGTATAAATGATACTCTCCATTCATAGGCTGAAGCTTTTTTTTGTTATTCAATATATAATAATATAAACATTATTAAAATTTTGAAGACCTACATGACCGAAGGTTGGATATTTTCATTGGCATATGTCGTATCCCAATAGCCTAAATCTGAATTTCAAAACCGTTCAAGAGTACCATTTATACAACAGCACTTATTTGATCAATACCATGATGATTATATTGATTATATTTAATTATTATATATTTATTATAGACATTTTCAGCCCTAGGCTGGTTCAACTCTTTGGATATCTTGTGAACTACATGATATATAGGCATATCGTCTTCGGAGAAATTGCTCATAAGTTCCATACATGTAGGGTAAAAGGGTATAATGCGCCCCACCGGGGCAAAACGCCCCCCCCCCCCATTTTTTAGCAATGCAAGTGCTTTTCGCATGCGTGATCGATTAGAAATCTTAAATATTGATGAATAATTGTAATCAAGCTGGTCCGTTAGTTGGTTGGTGAAGAATAGCAATAAAAATATCAAAAAGTCTGAAATCGGGACTTTGGCGTAATATTTTACCTCTTGTAAGCTGACTCCATTGTAAACGAAGCTAGTTCTGTTCGCTTGTGTTATGTTACAGCTTTTATGCAGTTAAACACTTGTTAAAAGACCCTCCTAGGATAAGCATGTTGTGGAATTATCCCCTGGGACAGTTTTACCACGGGGCTGGACGTTTTTCTGTTGATGGGGCGTATTGCCCCGTTTGTTTTGAAAAGGCAAATTTTGGGACGTTTTCGAAAAATGTTTCAAAGCTTCCATAGCCGTCCCTCCAAGGACAAAGTTTGCGTTCAACACTTCACTAACTTCAGGAACAATGATTTGCAGTGTACAATAGATGGAATAAGGCGCCAATTTAAGATATATTGCCATTTCTGCTTAAGGGGGGCATATTATACCTGTTTACCCTACATGAAATGATAGACACAGAATTGGCTCTAAGTGGTACAATGGATGCTGTGAGGATTACATACACTCCCGATCAAACACTCACCCCCTCAAAAACATGTCATTTTTTAGGCCCATATCTTGGCCAATTTGCGTCCGATTTCAAAACCCTAGGTCTCATTCAAAAGATAATAAGTCAAAGATCTGACAGGAGACCTGAGTGTCCTCTGCTGTACGTAGGAGTAGTCTCCATTTGACTCAGTCCATGGATAATGCGTCTCCAGTTGCGCAATCTTGGAAGGGTCCGCAGATCGACCTGTCGTAGCGTGTCCCGCCCATCCTAGCCTCCCAAATTTCGCAGTGTGGACGATGATTCGTTCTCTTAACAGATGAAGCCGCTCATGATTCATTCGCCTTCTCTACGTTTTGTCCTCCATCTGCACTCCGCCGTAATTCGTGAGCGGAACTTCTGAATCCTTGTTGAAACCTATAGATCTTTCAGGAATGTTTCCAGTAATTCCTTCAGGAATTTCATCAATGAATTCTCCAGAAATGTATCCAGAAAATCCTCCAGGATGTTTCCAGGGAACCTACCAGGGATTTCTCCATGGATTGCTCCTTAAATTCCTCCAAAAATTCCTCCAGGGATTCTTCCAGAAATTCTTCCAGGATTTCCTTCAGAAATTCATCCATGAATTCCTCCAGGAACTTCTCCAGGAATTTCTCCAGGAATTTCTCCACAAAATCCAACAGGGATTTCTCCTTAAACTACTCCAGGTATTACTCCAGGTATTACTCCAGGTATTCCTCCAGAAATTCTTCCAGGGATTCCATCAGAAATTCATCCACAGATTTCTGCAGGAATATCTTCAGGAATTTCTCGAAAGATTCATTCATGAACTCCTCCAAGATTTTTTTTCAGAAATTCCTCAAAAAAATCCTCGAGTCGTTCTTTGAGCAATTCCTCCAGGAGAGATTTGAAAATATATCCAGAAATCCTCAAGGGATTCCTCCAGAAATTACACGAGGGATCGTCCAGGTATTCCTCAAGGGTTGCCTCCAGAAAATTCTCCAGAAATTTCTCAAAGAATTCCTCCAAGATGTTCTTCATGTATTCCTCCAGAAAATCCTCCAGATTTTTTTCAGGAATACCTCTACGGTCATCCATGGATTGCTCCAAGAATTTCATCGGAAATTTAACAAAAAAAATCCTCCAGAAATTCCTCTACAGATTTTTCCAGGAGTTCCTCCAGACATTCATTAAAGAATGCCTCCAGAAATTTCTACATGAATTCCTCCACAAATTCTTCCAGCAATTCCTCCAGAAATTCCAGGAATACCTGGAGGAAACCCTGGGGAAATTCCAGAAGAAATTTCTGGAGGACTCCCTGGAGACATTCCTGGATGAATTCCTGGAGCAAATCCTGATAGAAATCTTGAAGGAATTTTTTGGATGAATTCCTGGAGCATTCTCTAGAGGAATTCTTGGAAGAATTCCTGGAGAATTTTTAAAGAAACCTCTTGAAGAATTCCTGGAGAAAATGTTAGATAAATTTCTGCAGCAATTGTTGGCAGAATCCTTGAATAAATTCCTGGAGAAAACTCTAGAGGAATTCTGGAAGGTATCACTGGAGAAGCATCTGATCAAATTAATTGAGAAATTCCAAGATGAATTATTAGAGGAATTTCTGGAGGAATTCCTAGAGGAATTTTTGGAGGAATTCCAGAAGAAATTCTAGTAGGTATTTCTGGAGGAATTGTTGTAGGAATCATTGAAGGAATTCCAGCAGATACTTCTGAAGGAATACCTGGAAAAATTCCTGGATAAATTTTAGGATGAATTCCTGGGGGAATCCCTGGAGGGTTTCCTGAAGAAAATGCCGTAGTAATTCCTAAATCAATTCCTGTAGGAATTTCTGAATCAATTCCTGGAGGAATTTCTTAATCAATTCCTGGAGGAATTTCTGAAGGAATTTCTTTGGTAACTCCTGGTGAAGTACTTGGAGGAGTCCCTGAATGAAATCCTGGGGAAATGCTTGGAGGTTTTCCTGGAAGAATCCCTATAGAAATCCGTAGAGGAACTCCTGGAGGAATGCCTGGAGGTATTCCTAAACGAATTCCTAGAACAATCCCTTGAGGATTCCCTAGAGCTTATTTCTGAAGGACAGCCTGGACAAACCCCTAGAGAAATTGCTGGAGACATGCCTGCAAAGCTAATGCCTGAAGGATTGCTTGGAGAAGCCCAAGGTATCTCTATGGAGAAATCTTTAGATGTATACCTGGAAGAATATCTAGATGAATTCCTGGAGAAAGTCTTGGACGAATGTAGTAATTCCCAGAGAAATCATGGAAGAATTCGAGGAGGAATGTCTGGGGAACCCATTGAGGAATTCCTGGAGGAATCTCAAGAAAAATTCCTGAAGGAACCCAAGGAGCAATTCGTGAGGAAATTTCAGTTTCTGAAGAAATCCCAGGAGGAAGTGCTGAAGAAATTGCTGAAATACCTGAGGAAATCCAGAAGCAATCCTTAAAAGATTACGTAGAGGAATTCTTGGAGGAATCCCTCTAGCAGTTCCTGAAGAAACCCCAGGTGAAATCAAGGAAGCAATCCCAAGAGGAATTTCTGAGGGAATCTCTGAACAGTTTCTGGAAGAAGTCTTGGATTATTTCCTGGAGGAGTTTCTGAAAGATTTCCAAGAGTGATTTCTGAAGAAACCCCAACCCCAGAGATTTCTAAAATAATTCCTGAAGTTGTTCCTGAAAGAATTACATGAAGAATGCCCAGGTGAATTCCTGGATGAATTCTTTGAGGAGTATCTGAAGAAACCCCATTTGGAGTTTCACAAGCAATTCCATGAGGAATTCTTAGGGAATCTCAGGAGAACTTTCTTACACGCTCAAAAAACCGTTCTGATAAACATGAACAAACAAACGCAAATATGAGAACAAGCAAATATACACCGTGAACTGGAACTAGTTCCAGCTGTCAATAGGAACGTTCTAGAATTCGTGAAATCTAGTTCACGGTGTACATTTTTTATTGTTGTTATCGTTGCTATGCATAGTTCCCGTTTGTACCCGTTGCCGTGATTGGGAGTGCACGTATATCGGAACGGTTTTTTTTGCGTGTAGCGAATTCGTGGAACATTTGTTGTAGGAATCGCGGGATATCAAATCTGGAGAAGTTCGTGGAGCGGACGTGGTGTGATGGTTAGAACACTTGACTATCACGCCGAGGACCTGGAATCGAATCCCACTCCCGACAAACTCGCAAAATGTGAGTTCTTCCTTCGGAAGGGAAGTAAAGCGTGGGTCCCGAGATGAACTAGCCTAGGGCTAAAAATCTCGTTAATACAGATAAAAAAAAAAATCTGGAGAAATCAATGCCTGCAGTAGTTTCTGGGTGAATTGTTGAAGGAATACTTAAATGAACTCCTAAATGATTTTTTGTACAAAATTTTCGTGCCATTCATGGATAATTTTTTGAAGAATCTCTATTAAAAATTTATATAAGAATTTCTAGCAGAATTACCTGCAAATATATTTCGAACAATTCCAGATGGAATTATTAGAGCCATCTCTAGTGGAATTTATGAAAGAATATATGGAGAAATCCCTGAAGAAATCTCTAAACGAATACCTGCAGTAATGCCTTAAAGGATGTCTTAAGAAATTTCTGTACGAAAACCTCGAAAAAGCACTGGAACAATCACAGGAGAAATCCACAAAAATATTCCAGGACAAATCTCCGAAGAAATGTCTGGTGAAATTCCTAGATTAAACCGTGAAGGAATCTCTAGAGAAATCCATGACGGAATCACTGCAGCAAGCGATGAAAAAAATACCATATAGTTTACGAAACTAGGCAGAAGTCTAAAACGGTCAAATTGATTCCTCAAAACTGCAATGCCGGTTTACATATCTACATATCGGGCGATCATGCCACTTGAAAGTCATCTCAAGTCAGCCCGTCCCCCTGGGCTCCCTCCAGAAAAAAATCCTTGTTACGTCAATGACGGGACATGTTTTGTGTTGCTTTCCGTTTCGATTGTCCGGCCTGTCCGGTTCCAATATTGATTTATTCTAGACAGTTTCGTAAAACGAAATTCGAAGCACATGATTTGGACATTTCTTAAAATGAAACTCAATTTTGATTTTACCAGCCATTTGTTGACACCAGGCAGCGAACTTCAAACAGAACAGTGTTCGTGCTATAATATCAACATCCGTGTTTATCCCCGCTCTCCATAAGAGCAAGCACGAAAGACCATCACCTTGCCGAATCCTTTGAGAGATTCAAGGGACTCGAGAGTGTCTCCGATACTCGCACTACGTACATCACTCGACAGTGGCGTAGCAAGGGGGGGGGGCGATGGGTGCGGTCCGCACCGGGCCCCCGAATTCAGGGGGCCTCGAAATCAAGGAAGGTTTCTACCACCAGTTTGAATAAAGTTGCTTAAATAGTGAAACTTTCCTATAAGTATAAGTTCAACACTTCGCAGAACTGCTGATATATATGTGGGGGCCCCTTCGTGATTATCGAGAATTTTTTGGAATAGATGGCCCCAAAATTACAAGAAAAATGTAAAATTAAAATTGGATTTTGCGTAATTAATTATCGATTTGGAAGTAAAATTTATGAGCATTGTGAAAAAGTCCCTGATATCCTAATAACAGGACCAAATCTAGTTGTTGACTTAGCTTAAGGTAGCAGCTAAAATTTAGGGGCCGCATTTATGATAGTAATGATCTAAACACATTTTTATATCCTACAGAAGAAGAATATTAAAGATGTTGACAAGTCCAAAGCTTATGCAGTCTCTCCTCTGTGGTCCAATGACCACCCGTGTTTATACTACCTTAGGTAGACATAATGAAACATACCTAGACATTTAGGTACTGTAATGAATAGTATTTTATGTAGGTAGATATCCTATGCACACAATCATTAGGTAGACACTACACACATATGTCAAGTCAAACCCTTAATAACAATAGTTTGTCGATTTTTTTTAAGCATTCGTATGAAAAATAAGTGCAATCAACGTATTCCAACGATTTCATCAATTATTTTTTCCAAGTATTCCTTGAAGGGTTCCTGTAAGAATTCCTTCGGGCATGGTACTTCAGAAATTCTTCTAAGTATTGATATACCAAAGTCTTCCAATACTTTGAATTGAATTGATTCCTTCAGAAACATCTCTAAGAATTTCTTCAGGAATTTCTCCAAAAATTTATTAAGAAATCCATCAAATATTCCTTTAAGGATTACTTTTTTACGAATTCCTTCTAGCATTCCTTCAGAAATACCTCTTCGGATCCCTTCATAAAGTCCTTCAAGGATTATGTCTTGAAGTCCTTTAACGAAACCTTCAGATGAACCATAAGGAATTTCTCCCGGGGTTCTTTTAGAGACTTCTCCAAGAAGCAATCTTGCAGGAGTTTCTTATGGAAAACATCTATGATGAATTTCTGAGACCCTGCTTGATCAGGTATGGCTTCTGAATGGATCCTTGTGAGATTTTCTAAAGGAATTTCAGAGGAATTCCAGAAAGAATCCTTGTAGAAATGCTTGCAGGATTTTTTGGAGGTATTTTTAAAGGAATCCTCGAAGAATCTTCTAGATGTCTAAGATGTATTCGGAAAGGACACATTCCACGCACTTCTAACCGCTTTTTTTTGAACTTCATTGAACGATATTTCCGGGCTCCTGCTATCGATTTTGATTCTTTTTGCACCAAAATAAAGATTATTACTTATATCCCAAGCAACACACTTATTACAGAAGAGTCACGGCGGCGCAGGGTTTTGTTGGGCATAAGTCACTATGACTTACTTCTAGCAAGTAAGTGTTTATTGGTTAGATGTAAGTCACAGTGCGCAACAAAAATTAACGCCGCCGTGACACCTCTGTTACAAGTGTGTTATTTGGGATTTTTCTAATAGTAGCTGTAACTTTGAAAAATGTTTCTGAAAAGTAGCAAATTTCCTGGCGTTCGGTCAAAATTCATCATTTTTTGCGATGGTGTCCCGTTACGCTGTATTTCTTGATTTCTTTCGAAGCACAAAGCTCCGATTCCCAATTGGAAAGCATAAAATGAATCTTCTATTCAATTCTGATCGTTTGATATGCTGGTTAGCATGCATTTAACAACATAACAATTTTTGGAAGCAAAAGTTTGATTCTCGCGCAATGTATTCTCACGTTACAAAAGGGATTTTTGGAAGAATTAAATATGATATGTTTTTATTATTTTTCAAAGAAATCAATAGCATAAACCCCTAAGAATTCCTCTCAAATTCGTTGAAGGAAATCAAATAAAAAATTTAGAGAATTCTTATTGATTTCCGTGGAGATATTTCTTCTGGAAGCATTGGGGGAATTTCTTTAACATACCTTGAGTGAATTTGGGAATCATTTGGGGATGAATGTGTTCACACTAGTAGGATTATCTGGCGAAAAACTTTGAGAAATCCCTGAAAAATTCTTTGTAACATAGCTTGAAAAAATTCTTGGAGAAAAAGATTAAGCCGTCTTAAAGGATTCATGAACGAATTGTGAAAGAGGAATTGAAAAATTGCCTAAGGAATTTCTGGACAATTTCATACAGCAATTATTGGATGAATTTCTGAAGAAATCTTTGAAATGCTTCGTAAGAAATCCTTGAAAGGAATTCAAGAAAAACCATTTGAGGCATTTCAAAAAGAACCTTTGCAGAAATTTCTGGAAACAAATCTTAAAGGAATTCCTAAAGGATTCCTTTGGGAAATTTGCTCAAGGGATCATGTGGGGGTAGCCCCAAAGGAATCGTTTCTTGAAATCTTAAAAAAAAAACTCTTCATTAAATTCTTGGGAATACATGTTACTGAAACACTTGGAAGAGTTCCCGAAGCAATCGCTGTAGCAACTTTCGAAGCATATCTTGGAGGAATTTGTAAAGAAGTCCTTGAAGTGATTTCTAGATGAATCGTAAAAGATATCTAAGAAAAAGTTCTTCGAGTTTCTCATTTGGAACAAATGCCTGATGAAATCGTTATAAAAATCGTGAAGGAAATCCGGATGAAAATGGTGTTATCGATAATTAAATCTTTAATGGTATCAATAGATGGAAACCTTGGAAGAATACCTAAAGAATTTATTGAAAGAATTCCAATAACATTTCTCGGACGAATTTCCAAGAGAATTCTTGAAAAAAATCTTGCATTTTTTATTAGAATTTTCATTTGGACATTTCTTTTGGATCTTTTTCAGTAATTGCTGTGGAAATCAGTGCAGGAATTTGTTTAGGAATATCTTTGAAAATTTTATTTGAAAACTCCTTCGGCAGATACTCTGAAAATTTTCTTCGGAAATTGGTTTGGGAATTCCTGAATATTTTTTTTTCTGAATTCATTCTTTATTATTTTTAAAGAAATTCTTTGGCTACTCATTTGAAAAAAAAATGTATCAGCTATTGTGTTTGAAATTCCTTTGGGAGCAAGGTACAAGTTTCATTAAAAATTCCCACGGCAATTCTTTTGAGAAATTATAAAGCAATTCCTTTGGAAACTTCCTCAATCAGTTCTCGGGAATGCTTCAGCAATGACTTTGCGAACTTCCCCGGATTTTTTTTTTACGGAAATTTTTCGGAAATGCCAATTCCAACTTCTCGTTTTTCCACATTACCTTTGGCGGAGTTTTTTAGCAAAGCCTTTGGAAATCCTTCTACCCATTTTTATTGGATTTGGTCCTAAATTTCCTACAAGATTATTATTGGGGTTTCTTGGACATTTATTTGAAAACTATTTCGACAATTAATTCAAAATTGGGTTCGGTAACTCATTTGGAAATTTCTGGATAATAATATTCGAAATTGATTTAGGTTTTTATTTTTGAAAATATTTACGGCATTACTTTCGAAGTTTCACCGGCAGTCGCTTTGCTGATTACCTAACAATTACTTTTGTAATTCTTTCAATACTCCCTTTCTAAATTCATTAGGCAGGTACTTTGAAAATTTCTTAGTCAAGTCGTTTGTAAATTGAAACGGTAATTTTAGAAAATAGCTGTAGTAGTTCCTCGGAAAATTCCTTTGGTAATTCCTCTGGAAATTTAATTTGATATTTCTTAACGGAATTCTGTCTATTGTTAACATCGAAATTCTATGAAATATACTCTTGCGAGTTAAAAAAAAAACAAGCATTTACAATAGAATGGCCGAAGAAAATCTAAAAAAAATAATTAAGGAATTTCCAAAAATCTCAGGAAGTTCACAAACAATTCCCTAAGAAAAATCGCAAAAATGATTGAATGCATACCAGTAGATTTTTTTGGGGGAATTTCTATGAGAATGCGATGAGAATGCTTACATTTTTTATTTGAATCAGTTGAATCTATGGAGAAATCGCAAAAGAATTATTGGATAAACTAATAAAGAAATCTTTGGAAAAACTCCTGAAGGAAGTTTGGGAGAAATTTCAATAGGTCTCTTTGAAGGAATTCCTTTAGAATTTTGAATAGAACCTTGGTAGAATTCCTAAAGCGATCCCTGGAAAAAGCCCACTAGAAATCCTCTGTAGTGCTCTTGGAGAAATTATTGAATCAATTAAGAAAAGAATCCGATTTATGAAACCATCGCAGAGGTTCCTAACAAGATCTTTGAAGAAACTCTGAAAGATTTTTCTGAAGAAATATTTAAGAAATTCTTGGGAAAAATCCCGTGGGAATTATTAAAGCGATTCTTGAAGAATTGAATTGGAAGATGGATAAACTTGCATTAATCACTTTAAAGGTCCTTCTATGCATTCTTAAAGAATTCCTGAAGAAAGTGGCAAAACAGTCTTAGGAGGAATCCTTGCAGACACTTCTGAAGAAATTGTTTGATTATATCTTATAAAATCAGGTATCAGTTCCTTTACTTTATAAGCATATACGCTCATGTTTTCGTCCAACTGAAAACAAGGGAATGAAGCGCTTGTTTGTTAGAAATGGCACGAATGATAGCAAAAATTACGTAATCAATCAGTGCGTAATCGCTTTGTTATCGGATAAGATGAATTGTTGATTGTAAGATTACTAAGGCACGTTGAATCTATCAGGAATCCTCAGAGATTTTTCAATCAAATTTTCGGAGGAATTTCTGCAGAAATCATTAATAACCCTGGATAAATGTTTGACTGAGATGGCTTGAAGGAAACTTAGAATGGTTTTTCAAAAGGTTTTTCGGGAGAATTTTTAAGAAGTCGCAACAGAAATTTTTAGAAGAGTTCCTAGAGGTGTGCTAGCAAAAAATCCTAAAGGAATCCTTGGGGAAACTCCTAGAGTAGATGATATTTCAGAATTCGTGGGAAGATACCCAGAAGGATTTTTGGAAGAAAAAATCCTACAGAAGTACCTCAAAGATTTTTCTTACATGAACTCCTGTAGAGATCTTTGAAGGTTTTTTTTTATTATTCAATGGATTCTTTGTAAATTTCTTGGAAGATTTGTAGGATGAATCTCTCAATGAAACTTTAGAGAAACTCCTTGAAGAATCCTTGCAGATTTTTTCTTAAAAAAGTGTTGCAGTAATTCTTGAAGGAATGTCTAAAGGAATCTTTGGAAGAAATTCTTAAGAAATCTTCAAAGGAACGCCAAGATGAGTAATGAATGCTTGAGGAAATGCCAAGACAAACTCGTGGATAAATCTATGGTAAAATGCTTGACTTCCGTGGAAAAATCATTTAAGGGATATTTAGAGGATCTTCTGAAAGAAATCATGGAGGAATGTTTGAATAAATTCAAGAAGGACTTTCTCTTCCGAATTCGGGAATTCCGATGTAATTTCTTGGAAAAATATCTGGTTCCAAAAAAATCATTGGAGTATTTTTTGTAGTGATGTTTTTCTAGGATTTCTAAAGAATTCTTTGATCTTAAATCCTTGGTGGACTTCCTGAACAAATGTTTCGAGAAATACTCGTTGAAGCCTTTGCAAGAATCTTTTGAGGTACTCTGAGTACTTTTCAAAACATCCTCGGAGACAACACTGTAAGAATTCCTGAAGGAGTGTTTAAAGAAATACTGAATGACACCCTTGCATTAACCACTTGAACGATTCTTGAAGAGAAATTATTTTTCAAGTTAGATTTTTTTTCGAAGAAAACGGTAAAGCAATCTTTAAAGGAATCCCTAAAAGGATTACTTGATGCAATTCCTAAGAAAAACTTCAACATAATTCTTAAAAAAAATCTTACGCTCATTCTGGGATGTTCTTAATCTTATCCTTGCAGAAATCCCCGAAAAAAATCTTGAATGATTACAGAAAATATGTTTTCACCTTCCGTAAGTAAGTTGGTCACCAGCATCACGCTAATGCTGAGTACAAAAGTCGAGATTTTTTTCAACGTTTTGTACAAAATACAACGGCGTGATCAGAAGGATAGATTTATCATTGTGAAATGTGTACATCTCGAATTTTCATGGGGGGCTACAAATTTGGATCCGCACCGGGCCCCCAAATTCCTTGCTACGCCACTGTCACTCGATCTATCGTCGCCTGGATCAATCGTATCAGTTTATCCGGGAATCCGTATTTGCGCGTAATGTGCATAGTCTCGATCGATTGTATCATACGCCGATTGACAATCGATGAACAAGTGATGTGCGGGCACGTTGTATTCTCGGCATTTCCGTAACACCTGGCGGAGGGCGAACATCTGGTCCGTTGTGGCGCGTCCACCCATGAACCCAGCCAGATATTGCCCCTCGAACTCTCTTGCAATCGGTGATAGATGGCATAAAATTTGAGAGAGTATCTTGTAGGCAGCGCTCAGTAGTGTGTTCGCGCGGTAGTTCCCGCAATCTAACTTGTCGCCCTTTTTGTAGATGGGACACACGATACCTTCCATCCATTCCTCCGGTAATACTTCCTCCTCCCGAATCTTGGTAATGACCCAGTGTAGTGCGCTCACCAGTGCTTTTCCACCGTATTTTAGTAACTCGCTTGGTAGTTGATCAGCTCCAGCGGCTTTGTAGTTTTTGAACCGGTCAACCTTCTCCTCAATCTCTTGGTAGTTAGGGGTCGGAAGTCTTTCGTCCTGCGCACGTATTCCTAAATCTTTTACCACGCCGCCATCGTTGCTTGTAACGTCGACATCGAGGTGCTCATCGTAATGCTGTCGCCACCTCTCGACCACCTCACGGTCGCTCGTGAGAAGATTCCCGTGATTGTCTCGGCACATGTCGGCTTGTGACACAAAGCCTCTGTGTGAGCGATTCAGCTTCTCGTAGAACTTCCGTGTTTCCTTAGCGCGGTATAGCTCTTCCATCGCTTCGCAATCTCGTTCTTCCTGCTAGCGCTTCTTCCTCCAAAAGGCTGAGTTCTGTCTGTTCCGCGCCTGTCTATAACGTGCCTCTTTCGCCCTCGTACGGTGTTTCAATATTCTCGCCCATGCTGCATTCTTCTCCTTTTTCAACTGTTTACATTCGCCGTCGCACCAGCAGTTTTTGCGATTCGGAGTCGCGAAGGCTAGGGCTGCAGACGAGGTACTGCCTATGGCGGATCGGATGTCTATTCAACCATCTTCAAGTGTAGCTACGCTAAGCTGCTTTTCCGTTGGTAGGGCCACTGCTCGCTGCTGCGCGTAGTCTCAAGTCACTCCTACGTTACGGAGCTGTTCGATGTTGAGCCGCGGCGTTCGACTTCGATGCGTGGTAATAACCGTCGATAGGTTTGAGCGCCTGCATACAGCGACTGGGTTTTGATCGGAATCTATATTCGCACTGCGGTATGTGCGGACATTAGCGATGTCCGAGAAGAATTTACCGTCGGTTAGAACGTGGTCGGTTTGGTTTCCTGTTCGATGGTCGGGTGATCTCCAGGTGGCTTTATTGATATCTATGTGAGGAAAGAAAGTGTTGTGAATCGAATAAAATGTGGCAGACTTCTGTTGGGTGGACACGTATTGCAAACTTCGGATAAAAGAATTGCTTAAACAATATCCAGCATGGAAACATGTAGAGGTCGGCCTTCGTAGATCTGGAAGTCCTAAACGTTCGGGAACCTGGAGGGACATCACCCAGCAAGGTATCAACGTAGGTATTCAAGTCAAGTACCAGGAATTCTCTTTGTTATGCTGGTTCCTAGTTAATGGCACAAATTTCCCAAATGGAGGAGAACGTGTCTCTAGAGCCGACCTACTGATACTGGTTCCTGGTTAAGTCCGAAATTCGCGTAGATCCATCTAGGCTAATATTTGAAGGGATGTTTCAACCGTTTCCAATTATTCTATACACAAACCACCAATTCACACCTCATTATCATCCCATAATAGCACTTCTTGGTCAACGACAATAACATTGACCCACCTCCGGTCCTCGTACCGTCTAGCTACTATGCGCTGCGCAGACAGTTTCCACTACGCACAATACCGCGCACTACTACTCCGTTCCGCTCGTCTGGAACGTGCTTCCAGAGGCCGTAACGGTCCATCCAAACTGATTGCAAAGCCCCCAACGCAACGTAGGCAGGCAGGTACCTAGGTATGTTTCGGTGATCGACTGCTGCGCGCGCGCGAGTTTCGCATCGATATCTGCTGCGAAGGCTTCGCACGCCATTCGCACACATCGTTTAGCCAGCGCAACAGTTTGACCCCCAAAAAAAGTTAAAATTTAGCGCCATCGACTAGCCTAGTTTTTTTTTCTTTCTTGCTTAGTAAACTGAAGGTAGCAGTCCAGCTGACGACGGCGATCGGTGTGGTTGCAATCTTGAGTTCACTATACTGAAATGCCTGCCCACGACCGTGATTGGTAATACACCTAACGTGACTAGTTTCAGCTCACGCGTTGAATTATTCATGCATCATCCGTCGTCATCGGTGTCGTCGTCGCATTGCATTGGTTGACTCCTCGTCTAATGACTTAGATGTTGATTTTGGATGCCGTCGTCGGCCTGATGAGTTAATGTGACAAATGTGTTGCAAATGGACCACCACCGTCACCGCGAACTTGAATTTTAGAGTATTTCGCCGTGGTGTAATAAAATGGATTGGCAATTTGCACCTGAATGAGGAGCTTCGAGTGCCACCCACGAAAATGATTCGAATTGAAAGTCCCGCTAAGCTTCTAATGAGAAGCTTACCATGCTCCCGTTAAGAAGTTTCTTTGAATTGCTACGAGTAGCGCTCTCATAGCTTTAGCAGAACAAGCTGTCAAGTCATCCTGAAGTAGATAAGGTCCTAGTCTTCAATCGAGAATCCCCAGAAATTCAACCGAGATATTCCAAGAAAACCTTCAAAGCTTCTGCGGAAGAGGGTCCAAACTTTCAGCCAAAGAAACTCCTAAATATCTGTGAGAGGAGCTTGCCAGATTCAGCCAGAGAACATTTTACAGCGGAAGAATCTTTCAAATTTTTGAACGAAATGCATCCAAGATTGTGCGAGAAAAGCCTGAAGAAAAGATGCTGCGAAAGAAGATTGTACGGAGGAAACGTCTAAATTTATGTAGACAAAGATTCCAGGTTATGCTGAATAAGCCTTCTTTTTCTGTTTCTAAGCCTCTGCGGGAGAAGCTTTCAAGCTTCTCCAAGAGAAGCTTTCAAGCATGTACAGAAGACACTTCCAAACTTCTGCAGAAGAAGCTTCCAAGCTTTCGCATAAAGAGCTTCCAAGCTTCTGCGGGAGACGCTTCTCAGCTTCTGCGAAAAAGCTTCAAAGCTTTTGCGGTAAAAGCTTCCAAGCGGGAGTTGCTTAGAAGTTTCTGCAAGTGAAACTTTCAAGCTTTTGCGGTAGAAGCTTCCAAGTTTTTTCGAAAAAACTCTCCAGCATCTGCAAAGGATGCGTCCAAGCTTCTGCGGGAAAAGCTTCCAAGCTTTTGCAGTGAAAACTTTCAAGCTTCTGCTAGAAAAGCTTCCAAGCTTCTGCGGATGAAGATTCCAAGCTTTTGCGGTAAAAACTTTCAAGCTTCTGCGATAGAAGCTTCCAAGCTTCGGCGATAGAAGCTTCTTAGCTTCCACGGGAGAAGCTTTCAAGCTTCTGCAGAAGAAGCATCCACGCTTCTGCGAGAAACGCTTTCGAGCTTCTGCGGGAGACACTTCCAAGCTTCTGCAAGAGAAACTTTCAAGCTTTTGCGGTAATAGTTTCCAAACTGCTGCTGCGAGCTTCCAAGCTTCTGTGGGAGAAGCTTTTTCGGAAAAAGCACCTACAAAAGATGCTTCCAAGCTTCTGTGGTAGACGCTTCCAAGCTTTTGCGGTAAAAGCTTCTGCGGGAGATGTTTTCCAGCTGCTGCAAGAGAAGCATCCAAGCTTTTGTGGCAAAAGCTTCCAAGCTTCCGTGGGAGAAGCTTCCAAGTGCTTCCAAACTTCTGTGAGAGAAGCATTCAAGCTTCTGTGAGAGAAGTTTTAAGGCTTTCAAGAATACTCAAAGGAAATTCCGGAGAAATTTCTGAAGAAATTGTCGAAAAAGTTACTGAAATAGTTTTCTGAGAACGCCTTGACGAAACGGGCGAAGTTGTTCCATGAAAAGTTGCTAAAGCTATTCCTTAAGAAATTTTAAAAGGAAGAAACTCTTAAATATATTGCTGAAAAAAAAAACGTGAAAAATATGCCGGATAAAGTTTTACAAGGATTTGCCATAAGGTTTAGTTTTGTTTTGTTCTTAAGTTTTCATTTATGTGATTTTTAGCTTTGACTTATTTTTCACGTCCCAACCATTTCTTTGCGTACTCTCAGGTTTTTTTTTGAGAATAGGAGTAAACTCTTCCGGATTTCTTCGATAGTTCCTTAAGAAGCTGTCCCTGTCGATTCTCCATTTTTCAATAATTTCCTTCAGGAACTGCTCCGGAATTTCCAAAGAATTCCTCCAGCATTTTCCCTCAATTTCCATCGACAATTTCATCCCGGAATTCGATTGGCAACTCCTCCGGAAACTCTGGAAGTTTCTCCGGAAGTTGGCTTTGGAATGTATTATAAATTTCCTTTAGTAGTTCTTAGACAGTTTCTTTAGAAATTCCTCCGATTTTTCCACTACTTATTTTTTCTGGCGCAATTTTCTGGCATATTCTTCGGAAATTCTTCCATAGAATGATTAGAATGATGCAAGAATAACTTCGGTAATTGTTTTTCTCCGGAATTTTCCTCCAAAATCCTTTTGAAATTCCCTTAAGAATTACTCAGACATTTTGTTCATGATAGCCTACGGCGATTTCTACAATTTCTTCGGCACTTTTTTAAGGAATCGCTCAGAAAATTTGCTTAGAATTTCGACCAATCCCTGGAGATATTCTATTTGTTTTTATCAGTAATTTCTCAGGCAACATTTTCAGAAACTCCTTCGCCAATTTCTTTAGGAGTACCTTCGACTTTTTTCAGATTTTTTTTTCAAAAAACCTCCTTAGAAACTCCTCCGAAGTATCTGAAGTATCTTTTTTTACGAACTTCTCTGACATTTTTGTTAAACTATATTCCGATTTTTCATAAGTTCTCTCCTCTCCAGATTTCTTCCGGTATTTAGTTAAGAAATTATTATGGAAATTTTCTGAGAAATTTCTTTTGAGAACGCCTGCGGGAAATTCATTGAAAATATTGCTATACAATTCTTACTAAAATGCGTGAAAAATTACAATAAATTGGAGAAATTGGAGAAATTTTCGGAGGAATTCCTTAAGATATTAGTAAAGGAGTTTCTAAAGAAACTGCCAAAAAAGTTTCCTGGGAAATTCCTGGAAGAAACCGTTGAAGTTGTTTCTTAACAAACTGCCAGACGAACTCAGTCAGGGATTAAGAAATTTTCAAAGGAGTTGCTGAATAAATTTCTAATACACGCTGAAAAGTCCTAAAGAAGTTACATGAGAAATTTCAGAAAGAATCACTGGAACCATGTCTCACAGGAAAAACTTGAGTAATTCCTGAAGCAATTGTTGAAGGAATTTGAACATGAATTTTCTAAGGAATGGCTTAGGAAATTATCTGAAGAATTCTCAAGGGAAAATTTGAAAAAAGTTTCTCCAATCATCACCAGAAAAGATCCTATAGAAACCGTATTTCCAGAAAACAAATGTCTAGATGATTTTTTTTTAATTTTCTTTTATTAATTCGTACAATAACTTTTGCAGGATTCCTGAAGAAATTATCGGATGAATATCTACTTGAATTACTGAATTACCGGAATCTTTCGGAAGAAAATGTTTTTGAATGAGCTGTCGTAGAGTAACATTTTGAAATTGCTCTTGAAGGAATTTACATAGGAAATTAAAAAATAACTTATCAGAGGAATTCTACAAAGAATTGCCGGTGGAATTTTTAAAAGAGATTTCTGAAAAATGGTGAAAGTTTTCGGGAAGAATATCAGTAAAAGATAACCTAAAATATATTGCTGAAAAAAAATCTTTAAATAATTGCCAGACAATTTTTTTCAATGATATGCCGTTAGAGTTCAATATGCCTTTTTCAGTTTCTATGGTTTCCCCGTAATATCTTGAGGAACTCCTCTGATTTCTATGAGGGAGCGGACCTGGTGTGGTGGTTAGAACACTTGACTATCACGCCGAGGACCTGGGATCGAATCCCACTCCCGACATACTCACAAAATGTGGGTTCTTCCTTCGGAAGGGAAGTAAAACGTGGGTCCCGAGATGAACTAGCCTAGGGTTAAAAATCTCGTTAATACAGACCAAAAAAAAATCTGATTTCTTTTAGGAATTCCACCAAAAAACAAATTACAAATTTCTCTGACACTTTTTTTTAAATTTTTATTCTTGTGATATGATTGAAAATCTTTGAGAATAGCCAGGAATTTTTTTTCAGAGCTTCTACGACAGCTTCTTCCGAGATTTCTCAGGTTATTCCCTAAGAAGCTGTTTCTGTCAGTCGCCTATTTTTTGTCATTAATTTCTTCGGGAAATTTTCCGGAAACTCCTAGGAACTTCCCTGGCATTTCCACCAGAAATTCTTTTAGTAGTTTTTTTTTTAAGAATTATATCAGGCTTTTTTTTGCCCATTTCTAAGAAATTTTCCGACATTTTTTTTGGAAATTCCTTTTCCAAATGGTTTAGGAATAACAATTAGTTTGAGAATTTCTCGGGAACTTTCTTTAGGATTTCTTTCAGAATCACTCTTAAGAATAACACAGACATTTTTTTATCAGGCGATTTTTATTCTTCAGGCGATTTCTAGAATTTTTTTTGCACCATTTATTTTAGGAATTGGTCTGAAAACTGCTCGGGGGGCATTCATTTAGCACGTCACGCTCAGAGGGAGGAGGGGAGTTCTGGAAAGTGTGACAAGCAATGCACCAAGTATACGAAAAACCCGTACGAAGGAGGGAAGGGGGTCGAAAATTCCCAAATTTTGCGTGACGTACTAAATGGATGCCCTATTCCTCCAGATAATCTTTGTGGAATTTGCATCAGTTCTTTCTCAGACAATATTTTCATCAATTTCTCTGGCAGTTCATTTAGGAATGGTGTTGACTTTTTTAGGAAATTTTTGAACAATTTGTGCAACATTTCTCCTGATATTTTTTTAGAAAATATATTGTAATTGAGGGGGTTAGAAGCAAAGGGGTGTAAGTGACAAAAACCCACTTTCGAGTAAATAACGTTTAAAGTTTTTGACCAATTTTTCATCCCATACAAAATATATGGAGATTCAGAATCAACCCAATTTTCTCTGATTTATATCACAATTATTAGTCAGACATTTCACCATGCAATTCAAATGGAATTGACCCATAATTGTGGGTGACCCATGATTGTGCTATGACTGTAATTTTTCCAATCATCGTAGAAACAATCTTAAAAAAGTTCCTGAAAGCTTGAAATCTGAAGAATTTTATGATATGCTCAGCTCAAAATCGACCAAATGGTCACTTACACCCCTTTGCTTCTGGGCCCCTCAATTGTAATTGTAATTTTTATTGAACATACGTTAGCCTGTAGGTTGTACCTTTTATTCAGGTCAAGGATAAAAATATTAAGAATTTTTAAATATATTAAGAATTTTTACTGCAATTGAATCACGAGTTACTAATTTTAAGCATTTTTTTTGGAAATTCCCATGCATTTTCCTCCGGAACTTCGTGTGGGAATCCTTCTGGTATTTTTAAGAATTTCTCTGACTATTTCATTTTGAGTTCCTTCCATTTGTTTGCTAAGAACTCTTCCGACAATTTTATGAAAAATTCCTCCGATCAAGATCAAGTCTGGCGTTCGATTGGAACAGGTCGTATGTTCGCTGTAATTCTTATGCAGATTCGACCTATTAAAATCGAACGGCAGAAGTACACACTTTAGACGCTTTTTTTTGCATCCGCAATTTTCTTTAAGAAATTTCCTGAAAATTCAATTTGAAATTCACCTTCAACTATTTTAGAAGCTTTTTATGAAAATTTCACAGTTTCTTCGAGAATTCATTCCTGAAATTTCTTCAGAAAACGTCATTGCAATATCTTGAGGAATTCTTCTGGTATTTTTTTCACGGCAATTTGTTTCGGTTCTGAAAATTCCTTTACAAACTCTGTCGACATTATTTATGATCTTCGGAACCTGGCTTTTCATTAAAGTATTTGTCTGGCAATTTCTAAACGAATTCCTTGTAAAACTTTTTCATAAATTTCTCCGTAACTTCCTTCAAGAAATTTTTAAGGAATTGCGGAAAAAGCCTATCATCCGGAATAATTCTTAATGGAAGCATATGATAAATTTTCAGAAGAATTCCTAAATAAATTATGGCAGAAATTCCTAATAGTACTTTTGAAAGAATTTATGAAATAGTGTGATGATTTTCAAATCAGTACCAGAAAGATAACTATAGGAATTACTGAAGAAGTTACTGGAGGAGTTCCTAAATAAATTGTCCAAACAATCCCTTGTAAATATGCCCGAGCAACCTGAAAGAACTTCCACCGGAATTTCTTAAAAAAAAATTCGTGAGGATTTTTAAAACAAATTTTGAATTCTGAAGAAATTTCCGACAATAATCCTGAAAAAAATACCAGATAATTTTAAAAGCAAATTACGAAATTCCTTTATCAATTTATTTAATTTCTGAATTCCTAGAAGAATTGCCAGAGGAGATTTATCATGTTATTCACAGCTTTTTCTTTTCTCATACAGTTCGTCCTTCTAGAGGTATAGGAAACAATCCGTCAATTAGGGGAAATTGCCTATTTTCGGCCGTTTTGTTCTCTTCGTCTTTGGTTTTTTTTTTAAAACTATTGAACTCAGAGTTGGTCTCAAATCCTTCCCAACTAAGCTGAATTATATGGCCAAGCTTTAGGCAATTTGGCAGACAAAATCCCCCATTACGAAGAGAACAAACCTGCCGACAATACCCATTGTCACCCTACTTAGGGAATTTCTCCGGGATTTTTTTTAAGAATTTCCTTAAGAATTACTCAGAATTTTCTTTATTTCCTCTGGAGAATTCTAGAATTTCTTTCAGAAATTCCTCTGGCAGTTCTTTTAGAAATGCCTTTAATTTTTTTTTCTTTAAATTCTTCTCCGAAATTTCTTGCGAGAATCTTTCAAAGAACTTCTCTGATTATTTTATTTTGAATTCCTCCGACATCTTCGTTAAGAAATTTCCCAGCAATTTCTCGTAAAATTTCTCTGACCTTTTCACTCCTCTGATTTTTCTGGGTTTCCCTGTATAGATTGATCGGGTAACTCCATTTGCCGTTCTGTTGGCAACTTATTTAGAATTTCTTCAACAATTATTGCAGGAATGCTAGCGGCAATTTTTTTGTCGATATATTCCAAGAAATTCTTTCCGTTATGTGCAGAAATTTCTTCGGCACATTTTTGGGAATTCTTTCGGGAATCCCAATAGTAATTTCTTGAGGAATATTTACGACCTGAAGAAAGTTAGGGATTCTTTCTTCCATACCCTTACTAACTTTTCTAAAATGTCCTTCGAGAATTTCTCAGGAACATAGTTGGACAATTTCTTGAGTAAGTTTTGTAGAAATTCTTCCAATTTTGTTCAAGAATTTTTCCACACATCCCATTACTAGTTCAAACTTTCTTTATGAATGGCAAATAATTGAGGAATTTTTCTTGATCTTTATCAGAGTTTTTTTTTCCTATAAATTTCTCTAGGTATTTTTCCGACAATGTCTTCGGGAATTCTTTTTCGATTTTTTTCAGCAATTTGTCCAGCATAAAGGAGTTCCTTGAGGAATTCTCGCTGTGCTATCTTCAAGAGTCACTACAGCAATTTGTACAGCAGCTCTTTCGAAAATTTTTTTAGGTGATTTCATCACAAACTCCACTGACATTTTCATTATGATCTTTGGAACAGGGTTATTGCATCAGGTATGTGTTCTACCAGTTTTACACACGCAATTCCTTGTACAACTTCTTCATGCATTTTTCTGTAAATTTCTTCAAGAAATTTTCAAAGTATTGCCAACGAAACTCCTTTCATTAGGAGAAGTGCCTAATTGAAACTTTGGATAAATTCCTGTAAAAGTTGTCGGAAGAATTAATAAAGTAATTAGATAAGGAGTTGTTGGAGAAAATTTTGAAGAATTTTTCAAGTTCATTTAAAAAACACCTAGAAATTTCTGAAGAATTTACTTGAGAAATTCTTGAAGAAATAGAACAGATCGATGAAGTACTAGATTTGTATGAGCTGAATTGTTGTATAATGAGAAGGTCAATTCTCCGTTTCTGCAATGAAATGGTGCAAAAAGCGTGAGTATTATGATTCCTTGCCTAATTTTATGCTGTTTGAGCAAAACTTTGGGCAACAGTGTTGTTGTTTTCTCCATTTCTTGCAACATAAACAACATAGTTCTCCAAAGTTTTGCTCAAACAGCATCAAATTTGGCAAGGAATCATAATACCCACGCTTTTTGCACCATTTCATTGCAGAAACGGAGAATTGACCTTCTCACCGTACTAAAATTCAGCTCATTACTACAAATCTAGTACTACACCGATCGTGCCCCATTGTCTGAACAATTCTTTAAAAAATGCCTGAGAAATTTCTGAAGGAACTTGCACTGAAAGTTTTATCGGAATTTCTTAAGAAAAACCCAAATGTGAATTCTGAATTAATTTCAAGATAAAAATCCAGAAAAACATATAATACAAACTGCGGAATTACTTAGGCAATTTATCGAATTTTTAAATTCTTTAATTTAATGTCTTTAAATTTCTACTCAAATTTCAGTAATCTTTTTTTCCGGAGTAGAATAATCATGGTTTAAAGCCTTATGATACTTATTCTGTTGGGTGGATAGCAAATTATGATCGCGAAATTCATAAAAAAAATCAAATATAATTCACGGTTTTTTTTTTGTCAATTTACGATGGGGTTCATATGCCAACCAATGCAATGGCAATACATAATAACAACAGCTATTTCTGGCGGTGTTTCTAGAGTATTTTTTGCAGAAATTTTCTTGAAACTGTTGCTGTTTCTAAAGGAATCCTAAGACGCGAAGCTTCTACGGGAGGAGCTTTAATATTTCTGCGAGATGAAGAGCCGGTATAAGATGAAAGCAGTTGATTTACACGATCTATTTGAATCCACCAAATAGCGTAAACTATTTAAAGACCGCAGACAGCTTAGGATTCTACGAAATAAACAGCCATGAACCCTCTTAGTTTGCAAATCATAGAGTAAGGTGGGGCAAAAGTTCGACCCTAGTTGAAAATTCTATTTTTTTCAAGAAATCGAAGCAGGTAAAAATAAATGAATACCGTGTGGTGATTCTACCATCCATGAGCTAAAATTTTGCTAAACAAAGTTACGCCAAATGTCTTTTCAATTTTGAGTTACAACACTTTTTGTATGTGTGTGTCTAATTCGAACTCTTGCCCCACCAGTGGGGCAAAAGTTCGTATCTAGTGTTTGTGGTATTTCGCTAACCGTAGCACACTATTTCGACACTTTGGTAATTGGAATACCTACAACCAATTAATATTTGATGTTGGAACTGGAATACACTTTAAAGTTCGATCTGGATTTTACCCAAATCAGGGTTAAATTTAATTCACCAAAAATTAGTAGTTTTCCACCAAATTCAGATAAAACAACAGTTTTTTTCAACTTTGATTGAATTTTCTCACTGATTCCATCATTTTTAGAGATAATATATACATTTTGCAGAATTTTTGGGTTTTACCTAAAGTTGCCACATGACTCGAACTTTTGCCCCACAATTCGAACTTTTGCCCCACTATGTGTAAAATATGATTTCCAATTCTTTTTTGCAAAAAGTTATACATGCAAAAGCATCTTCAAAATATACCTAGTTACGCCCCAAAATAAAATATCGAATTCGATTTCATTACAATTCCATTCCATGCGTTGGAAGGGCCATCGCATATTACAATTTTTTGATCAAAAACCAACATTTTGTCATAACTTTCCCAAATATTGATCAATTTTCATAATTTTTGGAGTGAAAGGCTCTTTTTCAAAAAGGCTTCGAACAACCTTGACACCCGAAAGATATAATTTGAATTAAGCTCAAAAACTTCAAAAGAAACTCTTGCCCCACTCGAACTTTTGCCCCACTTTACTCTAATGACGCAAGTACCATCCTGAAGGAAGGTCATACGTAGGTAGACCATCTGGTAAGCGTAAGACAATGTGATTCATCTGATAAAACGCAATGTTGTGCGTGATTCCGATCACAAAATGTGAGATGCCTAATCATTATCATAATCATTTCTCGTCGAATCTCTCGAATTTAGTGACGACAAAAAAAACCGGAAGAACCACTTTAAGCGTGTGATCGGAGGTATGCGATCTGAAAGAATATCTCATAGAGATCACATTTTCCCAGATCGGACGGTGTGGCGGCGGTGGCGGCGTTTGCGATTCGATCAGAGTCAAACAATCGCACTACTAGGTATTTTGTGTAAACAAGCATGGAATAATTGCTGCCGTCCGTGGTCCGGTAGACGGAGAGTTATGTTTGCTTCCGTCGATTTTTTTTCCTGTTGTATAGAAAAAAAAAAAGAGAATCAGAAAAATTGGTCGTAAAGCAAATTGATGGTCATACTCATCATGTTATGACTATGTGTGCCTGCCTATGAATATCACTCCGCCGCCGCACCACTGACCGATTGATGGGGCCGGTGTCGGACGGGGGGAGGATGGTGCGGATCGGCCACTTGTTGCCGCGTGACCTTGGCTAAGCTAATTGCGCGCATCAACTAAAAGTGCGGATCCGAGCATTGGTGATCCGTGCGAAAGAGATGTTAGTTCCATTTTCCATGCGATGATGGCAGGAAAGAATCGGCACCGACCGACCGACTAGAGAGCGCATCGAACCTACATGCGTTTGACGGCGCTAATGATCCGACGCAGCAGCACCGGGGTCTTTCTATTGTAACATGTGAGAAGGGTTCAACTACGGTATACAAGCTATTGGGATTTATTTATTAATGCTCAAAAGTTTTATTACAAAATTGGAGAAACTTTCATAAGGGGTCTCCAGTCAGCCTAGTGGTTAAGGCTATTGATCGCCTATCCAGAGACGGTGGGTTCGATTCCCGTTCCAGTCGGGAAAAATTTTCTCAACTCCATGGGCATAGTGTATCATTGTGCTTGCCTTACAATATACAATTTCATGCAATGGCAGGAAAGCCCTTCAATAAATAATATGTGGAAGTGCTAAAAGAACGCTAAGTTGAAGAGAGGCAGGCCAAGTTTCAGTGGAAATGTAAAGTCATACTGAATAAGAAGATGCAGAAGAAGAAGAAACTTTTCTTAGGCTAACGACACCTATGCACTCAGTTCCAGCGTCTATCGATCAACCAGCACCTTCTGGCTCGGCCTCTTGGTTCCAGCGCAGGTTCCACACGGTTATCAATCCTCAACGAGTGTTGGTCTCCTCCCTGCCTCTTGGTATCTCAACGAAAATTGGCACCCAGTCTCATCGCATCTCGAGTTGAAATTCTCAACACCTTATCGGGTATTGGCCTCATCGTCTCTTGGATACCGTATCTTGATCTCCTCGCTTACCGAACCACCACCGCAAGCAAAGTTACTTACGTTGGAGAATCTAGTAGAAGGGCCCATATAGCCGAGGCGGTAAACGCACGGGTATTCAGCATGACCATGCTGGGGGTGACGGGTTCGATTCCCGGTCGGTCCAGGATCTTTTCATAAAGGAAATTTCCTTGACTTCCTTGGGCATAAAGTATCTTCGTGCCTGCCACGCGATATACGCATGCAAGATGGTCATTGGCAGAGGAAGCTCTCAGTTAATAACTGTGGAAGTGCTCATAGAACACTAAGCTGAGATGCAGGCTTTGTCCCAATGAGGACGTTACGCCAAGAAGAGAGAGAGAGAGAGAATCTAGTTGAAGAAGGCCATCGGATGGTAAATCTTAAGCAGGATACGCAGATGGTGGAAAGCAAGGATACTCGATGTGTCAACGCCATCGCTCGAAACTAAAAGAAGCCTGTGAAGAGGATTCCCAAAACCCCCTGCTGGAAATGCGGTGATTTTCACTACATTCGTGACTGCCCTTTCATCGATCACACTTGTGGGAAGTGCAAACGTCAAGGTCACAAGGAAGGTTACTGTTCCAGCGACAAGCCCCCCACCTCGAAGAAGCCCACAAATCCAAAACCAAAGGAACAATTGAAGTCCAGGAGCATCCACAATGATACGTAACATCAGCAGCAAGCGCAAATTCGTTCCAGTTCATCTCAACGGCGTCAAGATTCAGCTCAAACACGATTCCGCATCTGATATTACCGTCATCTCGGAGCAGACATGGAACATCATCGGAAGACCAACAGCTTTCGCCACTTAAGAGCTAGCGGTATCAGCATCCGGTGATAGTCTCAAGCTTCTCACGGAAATCTGGACGGACATCACGATCGGAGACGCTACCGAGAGAGGAAGAACTTTTGTTGCTGACAACCCCGATTTGAACGTGCTTGGCATCGAAACCATGAACCTGTTCGACCTCTGGTCCATTCCGATCAACAACCACGTAAGTTCAGTCACCCAACGGCCAGGAGATTCCGTGGAGCAGCTCAAGCGACAGTTTCCTGAAGTTTTCCAAAGCACCCTCGGCCGATGCACCAAGGCGCAGGTGAAGCTTTACGTCAAGCCAGAAACACGACCAATCTACTGTCCGAAGCATCCTGTAGCCTACGCCGCAGTACCGAAAGCTCCAGCGTCTCGAAGACAACGGCATAATTTCTCCTGTTCAATTTTCTGACTGGGCAATTGTCATCGTACGGAAAGCAGACAACATCTCGGTTCGGATTTGTGGAAACTATTCCACCGGCCTGAATGAAGCGTTGCAGTCCGACCGTCATCCACTGACCCATCCAGACGATATTTTCGCAGCTTAGCTGGTTGCCGTTACTTCACCCATCTAGATTTGTCAGACGCCTACCTGCAAGTTGAGGTCGAAGAAAGTTCAAGGAAACTACTAACGGTGAACACTCATCGAGGACTTTTCCAGTACAACCGTCTTCCACCTGGAGTCAAGTCGGCGCCCGGAGCGTTCCAGCGCATAATCGACAGCATGGTTGCTGGTATTCCCGGAGTCAAACTCTACTTGGACGATATCCTCATTGCTGGCCGAACTAGGAAAGAACACGACAGGTCTCTTCAAGCAGTTCTGGAACGAATACGTTAGTATGGTTTTCACCTGAAGATCGAGAAGGGCCGTTTTGCAATGCCGGAGATCCAGTTCCTCGGGCATATCGTGAACAAAGATGGCACTGAAGCCAGACTGAAGCCATTTCTGAAATGCCCCACCTCAAGATGTTCAGCAGCTCAGATCCTATCTCGGTGCCGTGAACTATTACGGCCGATTTGTTAAGCAAATGAAGGAGCTCAGATCGCCCATGGACAACCTGCTCAAGAAGGACGCTCGATGGATTTGGTCGGAAGAATGTCAACAATCTTTCGACCGGTTCAAAACCATTCTTCAATCGGACCTACTGCTGACCCATTTCGACCCTTGCAAGGAGATCATTGTTGCCAGCGACGCTTCCAAATACGGATTGGGAGCCGTTATAATGTATCGTTTCCCAACTGGAGAGGTCAAGGCCGCTAATAGACTGCAGCGATGGGCCCTCACTCTTTTGCTGTATGACTTCGAGATTCAATATGTTTCTACGACGAATTTCGACCACGCTGACGTCCTATCCCGATTGATGAAATCACAACACCGACCGGATGAGGACTACGTTATTGCTGCCATACACGTGGAAACCGAAATTAGAGCGATTCTCGAAAACTTCCTGCGGAACCTACCAGAGACGTTCAACATGATTGCAGCCGAGTCACAGAAGGACGCGACGCTCAAGCAAGTTTCAAGTTTCCTTCAATGCGGCTGGCCGTCGAACGTGAGTCAGCTCATGGATCCTGCTGTGAAGAAATTCTACGCCCGGCGTGATGGACTCCAGCTCATCGATAACTGTGTGATGTTCGGCGACAGGACCATCGTTCCTCAGAGGTACTGCAAACAAGTTTTGAACCAGCTACATAGAGGACATCCGGGCATGGAGCGCATGAAAGCCATTGCTCGAAGTTATGTCTACTGGCCGGATGTAGATGGCGATGTGGAGCAATATGTACGTCAGTGCAGAGCCTGTGCTGATGCTGCAAAGTCACCAAGGAAAACTACTCTTGAATCTTGGCCGATTCCTACCGAACCCTGGAACCGATTGACGGATTATATTACCTGGTCATTGCCAGGCTTGTCCGCACTGAGCGCGTGAAAATTCTGCTCTTTTGATTTACACCACCAAAGCCATCATATTTATGCAATCTTCCTATCTTTCCTGATAGAAGGATGTTTGAATATCCTAAATGTCATTTCGAACTGTCAAAAAATCGCACCACAGTGCCGCACTGAACGCGCAAAGAGAAATTCACTGGGGTGAATTCACCCGGGTGAAATTCTCTTTGCACGCACAATAGACGAGTGCACCGATGAACATTGAGTTCACTGAGCCTGAAAATTTTTGACACGACAGCGGGGTCGACTCTCAACAACTTCTACTCAGAGATGCATAACGGAAATTCGCAGATAATTTTTTCTTCGATTTCTCACATGAATTTTCATTTAAAGTGATGCTTATGCATGTAGTTGATGCACTAGCTCATGTTTCTGCAACTTTATCGCGAAAACTAGATGAAATAAATTAAACAAATTTTCAGCTGGGTAGAAGTTGTTGAGAGTCGACCCCGCTGTGATGTCAAAATTCGTTGACCGAGTGAACTTTCAGCAGGCGGTGCACTAGTCTATGTGGCACTGCGGTGCGATTTTTTGACAGTTTGAAATGACATTTAGGATATTCAAACATCCTTCTATCAGGTAAGATGGGAAGATTGCATAATTATGATGGTTTTGGTGGTGTAAATCAAAAGAGCAGAATTTTCATGCGCTCAGTGCGGACAAGCCTGGTCATTGCAAAATGGCCCCAGATTTTCCAATCGCGTTCCATAATCGAATTACTACGAGAGACGTTCGCTCGTTACGGTAATCCAAACACGTTAGTTTCGGACAACGGTGTCGTGACTGCGGAAAACGACCAGCCAAATCTTAAACAGATACAGATGATGTGCAAAACACATCCATCTGATCCAAGATCAGCCAACAGAATGCCCTTGCCTTTCAAGACAAGAGAAAGCAGAACCTCCAACTTCAAAAGTGCTCCTGTTCGAGCACACCAACACATCTCCCCTCTTCATATGATAACTATCAAGCGCACCATTCTCAAACGCAACGTTATGCACACATTCATGAGGGTTCCTATGCTGATGATCATTATCATCATCGCTTGCTCGAAAATAGAGCACTCTCAAAATATACCATCTACAAATACACACTCTGAAATAAATTTAATTTAATTCCACATCATAGGGTATATGTACCATTCCTTGGCCTAATTTGCAAGCCGCCTTGACAATTTTGACCATAACTCATGAATCAATAGCACTAGAAATAATATGTTGACCATATTGCACACTCAAGGCAATGCATGTTTCACCATTTGGAAGTTAACTAACGTAAATATTCAAGAATTTACTTAAAGGAAGTTGAAAAGATTCGATGCGATGGTATGCAACCCCGAGCAGAAGGGCATACCTTACAAATACCATGCGAAGAGCAACATGTGCTCTAATACCTAAAATTGTTATTGCTGCGTTATTCTACGAAATGTTATGAGAACATCACAATAACAGTTGGAGGTATTTGAGCAGAGTTTGGTATTGATGTAGTATTTGTTGTTTTAGCAGTGAAAATAACCGAAGAACAGGATTTGCTATTACATCATGAAGTCATCGAACAAATGAAATATTCAATAACAAGAAATGTTATTAGTTTGTTATTCAATAACTTTGGAATAACAAATACAGCACTTGAATGTTTAGGTATGCATTCATTATTGAAATAACAAGACTTGTTATTTTCTAGGTGTTATTTGTACAAAACTTTGGTATTAATTTTTGTTATTTTGGCTCTTATTACCACCTAATGAAGGGCATATCAAGGTATGGTAGTATTTATGATAAATACCTTGATATGTTATTCACTTGTTATTTTCTTCTGCTCGGGACGTTGGTCTATGGTACAAAAATTGGCCTATCAGTGGATACAACGTTGGCCTATTGCTTTCTACGCACTAGAACCACTAATTATCTCATTTTTCAATATTTTTGCTAAAGTATTATCTCTGTTTGTTCACCAATTTTATTTTTAAATTTCATTTTCGGAGCCAAATTTTCAAAAAACTATAAATAAATCACTTAAACTAAAGTTCTTTCTTAATTTAGTAACGCAAACAACGCAACTTTATTTTTGTGTTATATTTTTACAGTCACCGCACACAAAATCTTTCTTCCCGTTCGTTCTTTCTGGTTCTTACGCAAGCAATGTTGTGACGTCACTTTATCGGCGTTTTTGACGTCACTTTACTGATGGGCCAAGATTTGGGTACATAGTGAAAAAAAATGTCCTCAATATTCGGCCCACATTCAATTTGTAAAATAGTTATTATTCGTTGAAAACAAATACACAACTTCAAAATAGCGTCTTTAACCGTCGCATCAAATGTTCAGTTATTGAAAAGTCAATTCGAAATGTTCCAGAGTCATGCCATTTAGGATCATATGTATTGACTATCCACTAAGCCGAAGAATCATGGCGTCTACAAAAGCTAAACAAAGTGACATTTTCATTCAATTTTAATGCTCCAAAGTGCTCAAATTGAAACGAAATGTTACAGTTGTTTGGCTTATAGCTTTTCCGATATCCAGTTATGCGTATTTGTTTGAGCTTTTGGTTTACGTTGAGATAGGCCGAACGAGGGGACTATGCCAACGAAGCATCCCGATACCCTATCTACTACAAACGGAACACAATTCACTTGTGAAAGCTTCATGAACTTCTGCTGCATCAACGGAATTACGCACATCCGTACAGCTCCGTATCACCCACAGTCCAACGGCCAAGCCGAAAGATTTGTGGATTCTTTGAAGCGAGGACTGAAGAAGTTTAGTGAGGGAGGAAGACCATCAACTCCAGAACATCTTCAAACCTTCCTTTGCGTGTATCGATCAACACCCAACAAAAGCTCACTGCAGATGAAGTCTCCAGCGGAAGCTTTCCTGGGAAGACCAGTTAGGACCACTCTGGATTTGCTCAAGAAACCTATTCCTGGTCCTGCACTTCCGAACGAAAAACAAAACATCCAGTTCAATAAGTGGCTCGGAGCAACCCGCCGTGCATTTCAACCAGACGATATGGTGTTTGCTGAATACCATCATGGCAATCAGAAATCACACACTCAGAAATCCGTTCTGATAAACGTGAACAAACAAACGCAAATATGAGAACAAGCAAATATACACCGTGAACTGGAACTAGTTCCAGCTGTCAATACGGGCGTTCTAGAAACCGTGACATCTAGTTCACGGTGTACATTTCTTATTGTTGTTATCGTTGCTATGCATAGTTCCCGTTTGTTCCCGTTGCCGTGACTGGGAGTGCACGTATATCGGAACGGATTTTTTTGCGTGCATGGAAACCAGGAGTTATCATCGAACGCAAAGGAACAGTGAACTACAACGTGCTCTTGGACCTTGGTAGACGACAGAGACTAATCCAGTCTCATACGAATCAGCTTCGACCACGTGCAGACAATGATCAACCGGAAGCATCAGTTCAGAACTGTACGTAAGGCAGCCGCCTGGATTCGAAGTTAATGGCAAAGAGGGACTGATTTGTCAGTTAAGGAGGAGCATCTACGGGTTGAACCAATCATCGATGCTGGAACCACCGGCTACATTTCGTTCTTCGAGGGCTAGGCTTCGAGCAAAGTACGGCACATTCGTGCTTCTACACGAAGGTTATATTCGACGGTGGGAGCTTAAGACGGCTTTTCTTAGGCGAAACATGTTCAAACACCAGTGAGGACTAACCACCTTTGGCACTGCAAGGTGACCGATCATCATGTGCATGTGCACTGCACACGAATTGTTCAAGCAGAGTTTGCCTAGGCGTGGCGGGGGTTCTGCAGTGGGCTCTGCTGAGCCTCTTCAGAAATACCACACATCCGGAAGCATCAATTTTGTACAAGCGGAAGCGATTCGGCACCGCTTTCAAAGTGCCCTAGCCTGGTCAGGGGTGCCTCGAGCACATCAGGAGCAATGCCAGTAACTTCGATGGAACTGGTCAACGAGGTGGTACAATGGTGTGCTGGTGGTGACGGCATTCTATCCTCTTAGTTGGGCCGAGTGACATTGACCTGAAATGATGAATGGGCTAATATCGGTCCTGCCTTCCGTCCCATAAAACCTTGGCAAGGCCTTAGAGTACGTTCTCGATCTGTACCCAGCTTAGGAAACTAATTGGGTGGAGGTAGGTTCAGTTGAAGAATCCTGATTAGCGCTGATCCTGGCTCTGAGCTCAGGTCCCATAAGGGCCTGTGCCTAGGCCTGTGCCATCTCGTGAGTGGCCTCCCTGTTTGCATAGATAACCACCGGGATTTTCGGGCGACTACTTCAGTGCCAGAGAGGGACAGCGGCTTTAAGGGGGACCCATTTTGCAGCGAATGATTCATTTAAGTATAATCATAGAAATCGGAAGCGAGAATACTGAGGGCGAGGCGATGAATCCGTTCGCGAGAGGCGGGCTTGTTAGATCACCGATACAAGTGGCAAGGGTAGAATCCCCTCAATTACCGGAACAAGTGGCAACGAGGACTGGTTCAGCGACTGAGGACACGCAAATGAGTGGAGCGGAACTCACACGTGCGCTGAACCGCAACAGGGATGGGCTTCCGAAGATGCTGGCGATCTCCGAACAGCTCGACGAGCAGATCGGTTACACGAGCGGGCGAAATAATATCAGCAAAGACCTTAAAAAAGGTCTGCGGAAGCTCCGCCATTCGGTAGCCCAGGCCAAGAAGGAGTAAGATCTATTGGTTGAGTGACAAGGTAGTGTAGCCAATGCGTGTAGAGTGGAGAAGTCCACGCAAACGGACCGCCCCTCGACGAAAAGCACGACGATGCAGCAAGGTGGGGCTGCAGAGATGACGAAAAACTCGGCCCAAGCCAAAAGGCCGAGATCCGTCGACGAGGAGAGGTCAGTAAGGGGTAAACGCCCGTGCATTGCGTGCAACCATAAAGTGGTCGCGAAACGACCAAGGGGTAAAGATCCGAACCCCCGCTAAAAGTAGCGGAGGCCAACCGGACCAAGGCAAGGAGAACCCTTGGATTACGGTTGGTAAAAAAAGGAATGAGAAAGTTTTGAGAAAAACCAAGGCGAAGCCAATTCGTAAACGCACGAGGGACGCCGCACTGGTCCTTAAAACAGAGGGAGATAGCTACGCAGACGTGCTGCGGGCTATGCGAGGAGAAAATCGTTTCTCAGCGTCGGGCGCGGATGTCAAAAGCATTCGGCGCACTAGGACCGGTGAGATGATGCTGATGCTAAAGAAGGATGCGACCAATAAAGGCATCTCATATAGAGCACTAGCACAGGAAGTACTAGGCGAGAAGGTACAGGTGAGGGCTCTGACGCCGGATGCGACCCTCCAGTGTAAGAACCTGGATGAGATCTCCAACGCCGTCCTCAAGCAACAGTGCATGGTAGATGCGTCGAGCGCTTCGATCCACATACGGAGGGGCTCGGCAGGCACCCCGATCGCTTTGAATAAACTTCAATTGGGCGGCTGCGGTGGGTATGGTTAAAGTTGGCTGATCAGAGTGTCCGTTCAGCATCTATATACAAGCCACCGGAAGTGTGCTTTAGGTGCTTTGAGCGAGGACTTGAGTGCCCAAGCATGAGTAGAGGACAGAACCGTGGAAAATGACACAGTTCAACTTAAATCACTGTGAAGCCGCGCAGCAGTTGTTGTGGTAATCTTCCTCTGAGTCGAGTACAGACATTGCACTATTTCCAGACCCATATCGCACCGGGAAACTTCTGGAGCGGAACATTCTGTCGAGGCTATTGGTGTAGACCGAGAGGGTGGACAACGCGGGGCTATCAGATAGCCAGTTTGGTTTTCGTAAGGGTGATGCGACCATGCCTAGGCGAGTCCACCCTAGAAATGGGAGGCCACCGGCTTACTGGTGGACCGACGCGATTGCGGACCTGCGCCGCGCCTGCCTACGGGCTAGGCGGCGGATGCAGCGAGCACGATCAGAGGAAGAGCGAAACGAACGGTGGGTGGTGTTCGCCGCTGCAAAAGCCGCGCTTAAGACCGAGATAAGAGCAAGCAAAAAGGCCTGCTTTGAGGGTCTCTGTCAGAGTGCCAATACGAACCCGTGGGGTGACGCCTACAGGATCGTTATGGCCAAGACGAGAGGTGTGATGGCTCCTACAGAGCAATCTCCAGAGATGTTGGAGGGGATCATTGGAGGACTTTTTCCGCGTCATGATCCTAGTCCTTGGCCTCCTTTCGTAGGACAGCCGGGGACTGGGGCTGGCGATGAGGAGAGGGTCACCGATGTGGAACTTGCGGGGATAGCTAAGTCCCTTAGCGTAGGTAAGGCCCCAGGTCCGGACGGAGTTCCGAACCTGGCCTTAAAAGTAGCTATTGCAGAAGCTCCCGAGATGTTCAGGTCTGCTATGCAGAAATGCCTGGACGAGGGAGTTTTCCCAGAAGCTTGGAAGAGGCAGAGCCTGGTACTATTGCCAAAGGCGGGGAAACCACCCGGAGACCCGTCGGCATATAGACCAATATGCTTGATTGACACGGCGGGGAAGGTGCTCGAAAAGATCATCCTCAATAGAATGTTGCGGTTCACCGAGGGCGAAAATGGTCTTTCGAGTAACCAGTACGGCTTCCGGAAGGGGAGGTCCACCGTAGACGCTATCTTGTCGGTTACAAAAACCGCCGAGAAAGCACTCGAGCCTAAGAGGAGGGGAATTCGCTTTTGCGCGGTAGTGACTCTGGATGTAAGGAATGCGTTTAATAGCGCCAGCTGGTCTGCTATTGCCGATGCGCTCTTGCGTCTGGGGATACCGGAGTACCTGTACAAGATTCTCGGAAGTTACTTTCAGAATCGTGTACTAGTCTACGACACGGAGGTGGGTCGGAAGTGCTTTCACATAACCTCAGGAGTCCCGCAAGGTTCCATCCTGGGTCCGGTGTTATGGAATGTCATGTACGACGAGGTGTTGAGGTTAGAGTATCCAGTGGGAGTGGTGATTGTCGGATTTGCCGACGACATTACGCTCGAAGTCTACGGTGAAACGATCGAGGAGGTAAAGTTGACTACCAACCACTCGATCAAGGTTGTGGAGGCGTGGATGCGGTCCAGGAAACTGGAGCTGGCTCACCACAAGACAGAGGTGACGGTTGTTAACAACCTGAAGTCGGAGCAGCAGACGGAGATCAGTGTAGGGGACTGTACTATCCTGTCAAAGCGTTCCGTCAAACACTTGGGCGTGATGATCGACGATAAGCTTACCTTCGGTAGCCACGTCGATTATGCCTGTAAAAGAGCCTCCACGTCCTCCACGAGCCTACGTCCATACTTAGTAGGCCTGTCCACCTTTTCAAAAATGTTCTCTGATTCTCAAGTCCACCCCCATATTTTGATTGGCATCCTAAAAGAAGTAACTGGTCAAAATTTCAGCCAAATCCATTGAAATTAAGAGGTGCATCAAATCAATTTTGTGTTTTTCGAGTATTTTTGAACTTCAAAAAATCATAACTACACTAAAACTTGTCAAAATTTAATTCTTTCGGCAGAAATTGAAAGCTATACTTGTTTGCTACAACTTCTTCGAACAACGTGTGCCAATAAAATTGAAGGAAACATGTGTAATTATCACATTTGTAATCAGAAAAACTTTAAAAAGTTGATTTTATGATAGATTTCGTTCTGGAACACCCTAATATACGTAATAAGTTTAATATTTTAAAACGGCATCATATTCCCTCATGTTTTTTGGTTATTTGCTTCTTTGACACCAATGCTGTAGGAGTTGAGCAAAAATTACTAAAATTCGTGAAAGCCAAATGTGGCCTAAAAACCTGAGGATTGCGGACTGAAATTTGACAGCAGCCAGGCTGCTACCAAAACTGCAAAATGATCAGAGTGTGCCTGGATACAAGTTTGTTTTGCTTAGTCACGCTAAAACAAGTGAAATGTTTAGTGACACACAAACTTTGCCATTTAATAGGAAATTTTTTTCTGACGTTTTTTCTGTGTGGAAACTATGTGTAAAACTTGCCCAAAGTTTATTAATTATTCTTCTAAGCCCATACAGGACCAAAACAGTTGAATATATACGTTTCATTGTAACGTTTGTTTTAATAAGTTTTAGTCGATCTGTTTAAACTTTGTGTGGATTCGTTTGTGCGTGCACTTTGAATGTGATTTCCATAGAGATACGAAACTCAACGATGGGGAGCACTGGAGGAAAAATTACTTGCTCAAATTGAATGACCAAAAAAGTTGAGTCCGCATCCCTTAGCTAAAAACTAGCTTTTTGGAGGCAATCACGTTGTGGCGCGAAATTGTACTGAACGTAGTAGCTTTGCTTCCTTGTAGTTTGCCTTGGCTACCCCCTACTACGGGTGATAACAAACAAGCGTGATGACAGGTGTTGGCTATCATATCAGTGCTGACGCGATGCCACTTTTTGCCCGCCAAAGCGTGATTGCATCAGAAAAGCTAGTTTTTAGACCACATTTGGCTTTCACGAATTTTAGTAATTTTTGCTCAACTCCTACAGCATTGGTGTCAAAGAAGCAAATAACCAAAAAACATTGGAGAATATGATGCCGTTTTGAAAAATCCAACTTATCGCGTATATTAGGGTGTTCCAGAACGAAATCTATCAAAAAATCAACTTTTTAAGGATTTTCTGATTACAAATGTGATAATTACACGTGTTTCCTTCAATTCTATTGGCGCACGTTGTTCTGAGAAGTTGTAGCAAACAAGTATAGCCTTCAATTTCTGCCGAAAGAATTAAGTTTTGACAAGTTTTAGTGTAGTTATGATTTTTTGAAGTTCAAAAATTCTCGAAAAACACAAAATTGATTTGATGCACCTCTTAATTTCAATGGATTTGGCTGAAATTTTGACCAGTTACTTCTTTTAGGATGCCAATCAAAATATGGGGGTGGACTTGAGAATCAGAGAACATTTTTGAAAAGGTGGACAGGCCTAATACTTAGGTATGGCGGCCCGGCGTGGGGCACCGCGCTAAGTACTAAATGCTACCGACGGAAGCTGGAAAGTACTTACAGGCTTATGTGCCTGAGGGTTGCGAGCGCGTACCGTACCGTGTCACACGACGCTCTCTGCGTCATTACTGGTATGGTGCCTATCAGCATTCTTATCAGTGAGGACATGGAGTGCTTCGAAATGCGCGGCACAAGAGGCATACGCAGGACTGTCAGGATGGCCTCTATGGTCAAATGGCAGCGCGCGTGGGACAGTTCCACCAAAGGAAGGTGGACCTATAGGTTGATACCGAGGGTAGATAGTTGGATTAATAGGCGCCATGGGGAAGTCACATTCCACCTGACACAGGTCCTTACAGGACATGGTTGCTTCCGACAGTATCTACACCGTTTCGGGCATGCGGATTCTCCCGAATGCCCAGTGTGCAATGGTTTAGAGGAAACGGCGGAACACGTTTTGTTCGTGTGCCCGCGTTTTCGCACAATGCGTGACCGCATGCTTGCCACATGCGGGGAGGACACAACTCCGGACAACTTGGTCCAGAGGATGTGTAGGGATGAGTTTGGCTGGAACGCCGTTTCAACGGCTATTACCCACATCGTCTGGGAGCTACAGAGGAGGTGGCGCGTGGACTCGGAGAATGGCTAGTCCAGATGCAGTACAAGAGGTGGTCCAGGGGTTCGGAGTCGGCTTCGTAGGTCATACCGGTGCCCTGCGGTCGAGATCGACCCTTACAACGATTAAGTGGCCGCGGAGAGGAAGTCCCGGTAGCGGTGCTGTCGTGGCGTCGGTCTACTGGGTTGGATCCGAGCCCGCGGTTGGAAAGGGGTCCCTGGCAAGGGTCGGGGTAGGTGAGATCCTGCTGTCTGCAACCTACGGGTGCATCTGATAGGGCCTGAAGGGTAGTGATACCCTTCCTTTGCGGGCAGGTCAGATCGGGTTGCACGTGGGCATCAGTTCTTGATGTCCGCTCAGCAGTAGGGCGCGGGCGGGATTGACCCTGCCCGCCTTCCGAGGACAAAGGGAGTGGCGAGGACCACTCGGGAAACTGGCTAAGCGCCAGCATGCTACCGTGATGGACTCTCCAAAGCGAGCCATCGATGTTCGTTGCTGCAGGCTACGCAGCTAACCTTGTGGGTGCGATGTGCACTAGCCCCTCTCTGAAGCAATACCTTCTTGGTGGTTCCGGAGAGACGTAGGGTTTGGCGACCATAGGAATGGTTTAGTGGGTACGAGGAGAGAGTAGTCCTGGATTTTACTTTTGTTGTAGAAGACGGCCTGTCAGACCTACACTACCCTAACCTTCTGTTAGGGTGTCTGTTGTGCAGATTATCCCCCTATGGTTTAGAAGGAAAAAAAAAAAAGGGTAGATCGTGGTGGATGCGAATGCTCGTGACAATCATTCGCAGAAACGGGCGTGGCAGCCGTCATGTGAGGAGCTGTCTGGCGGTGCCCACAAGGCTAGGCGTATACTTACCTCGAAGGTCGGCAGCAATGCCGGTAAATTGGACCCCAGCCAGGGTTCCCGGAAAGCTGGGAAGGGTGGACCAGAAAAGGTTGTCCTGTCCTGGAAGGATGGCAACAAGGGGTTGCAACCGTTGGTAGGCCATCAGCAGCCACAGAGTAGGGCGAACTAAGGAGAGGACTCCTCTTGGACTAAAGTAGAGCGGAAGAGGAAGACGTCGAAGTAACCGCAGGTAAAAGTAGTGAGGGACGCCAAACTAAGGCGTAAAAGAGCAAGTGCCAAGCGCTAGAACAGTTGAAGTACTCGGACGGCGATGCGAAGCGACGTAAGCTCGAGGGTCTGGGAGCCGACATGCGCAGAATTAGACGTACTCGTACGGGCGAGATGACCCTGGCGTTGAAGCGCGATAAAGAGCGCAAGGGCACCGCCTACAAGAAGTTGGCGGAAAAGGTCTCTCTCTCTCTCTTCTTGGCGTAACGTCCTCATTGGGACAAAGCCTGCTGCTCAGCTTAGTGTTCTATGAGCACTTCCACAGTTATTAACTGAGAGCTTCCTCTGCCAATGACCATTTTGCATGCGTATATCGTGTGGCAGGCACGAAGATACTCTATGCCCAAGGAAGTCAAGGAAATTTCCTTTACGAAAAGATCCTGGACCGACCGGGAATCGAACCCGTCACCCTCAGCATGGTCAAAGGTCCTTGATGATAGAGTAGAGGTGAGGGCTCTCACACAAGAGGCAACTCAGAAGGTCAAAGACCTATACGAGTTCACCGAAAAGGAAAAGCTCCTCACGGCAATAGTTCGAGGTGCAAGTGGCCGCCGCAGCCGTTAGGCTACGGAAGTGTCCAGCAGGGACACAGATAGCTTTGGTTTAGCTACTTATGGTGGACGTCTAAAAGTCCGTTAAAGTAGAGAGCATAAAGGTCGGCTGGAGCGTATGTCACCTGACGTTCCACGAGCCACCGGAGGTTTGTTATAGGTGTCTGGAACCAGGACACAAGTCACGGGACTGCAAAGGCCCTAACAGGCGCAAACTGTGTAGACGATGCTTCGCTGAAGGCCGTAAGGCACAAGTTCACCCATTTGTATGATCTGTACCGGGAAATCAGTTAACAACAGGCATCCTACGGGTGGTCCAAGGTGCCTGGCCTTCAAGAAAGCAGCAGTGAACAAATCACAGTGCAGGTAACGCAGCTGAACCTGAACCATTGTGACGCGACTCAGCAACTGCTTTGTCAGGTGGTTTCTGAGTGTAGGACGGATATCGCCATCATAGCGGAACCATACCGAGTACCCGCTGGCAACGGCAATTGAGTTGCCGATGGGTCAAGGCAAATGGGAGCGATATGGACAACGGGTAAATACCCCGTCCAGGAGATGGTGTCTACTACCTATGAGGGCTTCGTGGTCGCCAAAGTAAACGAGGGCTTCTTCTGTAGCTATTATGCGCCTCCGCGGTGGCCGATCGAGCAGTTCACGCAAATGCTGGACCGCTTAACGACCGTGCTAACAGGGCGAAAGCCGGTGGTAATAGCGGGTAACTTTAATGCCTGGACCGTGGAATTGGGAAGCCGTTTCACGAACCAGCGGAGTCAGATCAAGCTAGAGACACAGGCCATATTAGTTGTCGACTTGGCTAATGTCGGTACCAAGAGTACCTTCCGTCGAAACGGTGCGGAGTCGATTATTCACGTGACTTTTTGTAGTCCTGGCCTAACAAATAGTTTGAACTGGAGAGTAAACGATAGCTAACCTTGAGGGTGCGATGTGCACTAACCCCGCACTGAACCAATGCCTTCTTGGTGGTTCCGGAGAGACGAAGGTTTTGACGACCATGGGAATGTGTTTGGTGGGTCGAGGAGAGAGAAATCCTGGCATTTACTTTTGTTGTAGAAGACGGCCTGAACCCCACACTACCCGGATCGTCCTGTTCGGGTATCTGTTGAGCAGATTCCCCCCCCCCATGGTTTAGAAAAACAGAGTTTCGGGCACTAGATAGAGGTCGGAGTCAGTGTTCACGACAGGTCCTGACGTCCTGACAAGCTGCACATTTGTCCGTCGATCGGAAATCAACTGATCACGCGCCACTGCAAATCGCTCATCACAATGAAAGCTGTCCACATCTTGCGTGGGTCATATCGATGATACATCCTCTTTCGTGAACAAGCGTGGACTTTCCTCACAGACCTATCCCCTTCCTAGTTATCCACGGCGTATATGGACGACCCGTAAAAGTGCAGTGCAA
The DNA here is from genome assembly GCF_035046485.1 of Aedes albopictus. Lineage (NCBI taxonomy): Eukaryota > Metazoa > Arthropoda > Insecta > Diptera > Culicidae > Aedes > Aedes albopictus. The sequence continues at coordinate 313,658,564 of NC_085136.1, read as the reverse complement.
GTGCATAGATGAGGGTAACAACCATCACAAGCAGACTTCTTAGTTATTGTCATACGTGAGTTAAAGCCCTTTTCACATGTTGTGCTAGACAGCAAGAGCTTCATTGTATAACCGAGTTTGCCTGAGTAGCCCGCCACTTAGCCATCCAAATCGAACCGCGTGGGGGCGAAGGTGATGACTAGATGAGAGACACTCGGGTATAGGACTCTAGCTGCCGCCGCCATACCACAAGCACCTCAAGCTCGCAAGCTGATCACAGTCTGGGTTTCTCTTTTTTATTGACCTTTTCTATCCGGTTCTGCGCGCTGCTCGATGGATCGTTGATTTCTAATGGGTCGTCGGTAGCGAATCCTCTTCTGGTAGGATTCGAACGGAGCGTGTGCCAATCACCATACCTACTACCATAAGACAGTGGAATTGAACTTGCCGAAGGTTAATACGAGCCTTCGGGAGAAGTGAATGGCTCTCACCGTTCATGGTGGTTGATCCGTTAACATCAAAATAGCCCGTTCGGGTTTGTTGTTTTCCGATCGGCGGCGGGAACATAAATTTCCCGTCGCTAAACGGACAGGTTGTCAGCAGTGTGACAACAATCAGTATCAACCCACGTTCTGGACAGGTCAGTGATCTTGACATGTCGCGTGCTGTTTCGCGGTTAAGCATACGCAAACAGGTTAACAGTAGTTCCTTTTTATCGTCGCGCTCGGCTTCGAGAGTAACTACCGGCGGCGTGTTGTACTTACAAAACAATAACCGAGACGTAGTTTGTCGGCGGCGGCCATATCTCTTCCGCAATTGTGACAAAACTGGAATATTTGAGTAATTATTGCTGGCGGCGTGATCGTTACCGGTCGAGTGTCTAGTCAGATCGGATGGATTGACGTTCTTTACGGATGATCGAGTTCGCGAGGCGTTGCATTTCCGAGAAAAAGAATGACATTGTCATGAGCTCAATCATGTGCCATTTTTATATCGATGAAAAACATCCAAAATGCTTTTATAGTTTTGTTTATAGTTTTGCAAGCAGTTATAGCTGGAGGCGATGATATTCGATCATATTAGTCCTGATCAGTGAGGTAGGCTGAAGTTGCTCAGATGGCTATTTTGAGTTCCTATTATTGACAATTGTAAATGTTCACACTTTATTGAAGTAGTTTAGTTAGCTTAGTTTTGATTAGTTTGATGATTACTCTTTGTATACCTACAGGGGCCTCAAAATACAAGAAAAAAGGTTTTTGAAATCAATATCTAATTTTACGAAATTCAATACCGATATGGAAATTGAATTCATGTGCAATATGAAAGTTACTTACTTTCAGTCCTGGGCACCCACGCTGGCGCAGAGGGCCGAATTGAAAGATTTCCATCCAGGGCGATTGCCAGCCAGCGCCTTGACCTGTGGCCAGGTCAAATTTCTGTCGACTTGCTTGATTTCGTTATTGAGGCTACGCCGCCATGGGGTCTGTCTCTGCTGCGATGTCCTGCTGGGTTCCAGTCTAACGCTTGTTTGCAGAGCCCTCGCCTTCTTGATCCGTGCACCTATGTCAATCTTGGTGCCGCCATCGGCCGCCATTTGGCTACCAAGATATTGGAAGCTTTAAACATTCTCCACTGATTGCCCAGTAGGGTGGCCCACACTTATATGAAAAACAAAAATTTCGAAAAATGTAAAGTCTTACCTCCTAAACCAGTTGTTTTGGACTCCCAGAAGCTACGTTCAAAATTTGAGCAAAATCGGTTGAGCCTAAGGGGGCGCTCAAAACGCTTGCAGTTTGTATGGGAAAACTTGGCCAAATGTATGCAGAAATTTTAAGTTATCGAATTTTGCCGCTAGGTGGTGCTGTAAGCGTTCAATAATCAAACCCTTTGGTATTATTGTAGGTGACTATATGCCAAACAACTTTGTCGAAGACCGCAAAGTGATCCAACGTCTGTGAAAAAAGTTATACCCTAGGCAAAGCGAGGCAAAGTATTGAGATTTCATTATTGATATTATTCCTTTACATGTATTGGAAAAACAACACTAAAGTTTATCCTCATGTTTTGTTAAAACCTTCGGTTCCAAATATGTTATCAATGCGTTATTTTAAAGTATTAAATACGTCAATATACAAGTATATCATTTCACAGTCTTGTCATGAAAATCACTGTCTTGAACATTATAAATGAAACAACTTTTACGAAAAAAAAACACACGGAAATTGAACCATAATAGCATTCCCACTCATATTTATTGCTTTGTCACTTGTTTAAAGGTAAACACAGGTACATAAATACTCGTTACAATGGTTGGCGACTGTGGACACCCTTTAAAGCCTGAATAGATCCGAAGAAGGAAGCCACCACTTCTAACTTTACCTAAATATCCTATTATAACCTAAATCACTTTAGATACTTACATGGCGGCTTAATCCCACTGAAAAGCCCAGTTTAAACACTATAAATGATCCCGCGAAACATTGAAAATTAATTTATTGATGTTGGCTCCGTAAACTGCACACCGAGATTGTTATTGTTATATTTATGTTCAAAATAGGTATCCAAAACAAAAATCCCTTCCATGTATGCTATTTGAAAATGGTTGTTTGGAATACGTTGAAATGATGTTTTTTCAATGTATTATTGAAGGTATTCGAGAAATATGTTATTGAGATGTTCATAAAATGTAATTTGAACGTATATCTAAGATATTGAAATTTTCCATATCAGCCAGATGAATTACAGTGCCTGCTAAAAAGTGTAACACTTCAGCCGTTGATTTATCTACATTTTATCTCAAAATAACAATTTATCTGGGAGAGTTAAAACATTGATTGAAATAATATATTTTCCTTATCCTTGTTGCACATTCTAAAAACAGATCATTAATACAACATAAATGAAAAGAGCCTTCCAAAACTTCCTGACGGTACTGTGTCAAGAAGCCACCATGTTGCATGTCTGAAAATGTGTTCGAAAAACTCAAACAATCCTGAATAATGACAGAAATCCCTAAAACCTCCCTACTTGTTTCCAATCCAATGGAAAGCGCATGAATTCATGAAGAGTGGATGTGTTTATTTCACTATAAATTTTGAATGGCACATGAAATTAGGACACATCGAGATTGAAAATTACAAATCAAATGAGAGGACTAATAATGATGTTGAGCCATAACCATAATAGTTGCCATATTTATTTACACAATGTGTGTTTGATAAATTATGGTTTCCGCGGATTCGATGGTGATTTGGTTTGCGCTACGCCACCCGGATTGTGTGTTTTCCACGGATGGCAACTGTTACGTAAAAATTGGGACAGCAAAAACTGAGTGTGTGACTCGAAGTATTGGTAAAGTGCAAATTCGTGAAAATATTGTAATTTTTGGCCTAAAAGTGTGCCATAACCGACCGAAAAGTATTGAAAAATAAGTATCAAGTGTCGCCGCAGTGAAACCAAGTGAAATTTCCCAGGAAAAAGTGAAATCCGCGCCGGGAAGCACATTTTTACTTGCGCAATCATCGGCTGCGGGTGTGTGGAAGTGCTTGATGGCGGTGGGTGGTAACAGTTTCATCGAATCTTCGTCGGGCTCAGTATTTCGTCGATTGTTTGCATATGTTGTGTGGCTGCGCGTCTCTCGTCAATTGCCTCCCCCTTCCGCTTTTTGCTGTTGGGTTTGAAAAAGGTCAAGAACACAGCAACGCATTGTGTACTAAATAGAAGCTGCAACATCCATAAGGCCTTTTGTGTTTGTGCGTGTTTGAATGCTGCAGTTAGTAGCTCGACGATTCACGAGTGAGGAGTAAGTCATGAAGCGGCGTAATGTTCCGATGATGACTGACGCGTGCACGACGGTGGTGTGACGAGGAGCAAGCCTTACTGTCTGTGCTAACTATGCTGTAATGACGGGCCCCTTAACACCGAGGAACAGCAGTTACCAGATAAATCGGTGAGACCGTTTCAAACTTCAGTTTGTTTTTCCATAAGGGGGCATTCATAAACTTCGAAAAGTAATTTTTAGTAACGCAACGTTTCCCTCGCATCCAGTTTGTTTCATTTCAGAGAGCGAGTAAAGGCGCTTAAGCCTAGGCATAAGGGCCAGGACACGGACCAAATACCTGTGTTCCATCCCAGGACGCAAAGGACCAAGGGGTGACATTAACCTTCTTAGCTTCGTCACCCCCATCGATTTTCACTTATTTTGCTTTCTCAAAAGCTGAGTGGTTGGTACGAGATGTCCCCACTTAATGGCTTTATTGTAAAACAATAACGCTGCACAGTAGGCCTGGCCGCTTTAATGCTTGTAATGCATTTCCAATGTACTGCAAACATTAATAATGACAAGAAAAATGGTAGAAATAGTCGATTCTATCATTTTCCAGGATTCTTTCAATGAATGGCTGTGTATGTGTAGACTAGACTAGACTAGACTAGACTAGACTAGACAATGTGTGTTTGATAAATTATGATTTCTCTGCGAGTAAAAACCAAGTTTTTACGATGTTTGCAGAGAACATATTCAATACTTAATTTTATGTTATAAGAATGTATTGAAAAACATCTTTGGTAACATCGAAGATGTTTTATAAGCCGCCATTTTTTGCGCTTTTTCGGTGATATAAGTGTACTAAAATACGTTTCCGATATTTGGAACAAAACATCGGCGGTTTTATGAACCATGTATTATTTATATTATTATAACAAGTTGTGTTACTTGGGATCGCAATATACCAACGTTAGCGATTCTAGCTTATGGGAGTTTGTTTGCACATTTTAACGAGTTTATTTTTACTTCTATGCGATTTAGTTTGTACACCAATGCGAGTTTAACTGACATAATAAGAAAAGTACCAAGCGAAGTCGTATAATCATCACAGTGCGCAATTATGCGAATTCAATTGACACTTTACGAGTCCGCTCGAACTCTTTTGCGAATAAGTAAAGTTCGTCGCAATAAAACATCAGAATATCGTCTACTACGATGTAGTTATACAATATAAAAGTTAATTTGCACTCTTATATGATTTTACCAGATACATCGCTATAAGTGATGTTATTACATGCAATGAAAATTGTCCCTCAGCCGTATATGTATGCGATAGTGAGTAAAATAGTACTTTATACGATGTACAGCGTACATCCTTATTCGATTTCTGGTTGTCTGGGTACATCCTTGCCTCACTCCAGCAACGATCCAGATGGGATCGGACAAAGCACCGTTGTGCAGTACTCTGCACGAAAATGCCCTGTACTGTGCTTCAATGAGGCCGATGATTTTCTCAGGGACACCCTTGCGCCTGAGGGCTTCCCACATGTTTCCGTGATTGAGACGGTTGAAAGCTTTTTCGTAATCAATGAACACCCGGTAGAGAGCAAATATACTATATTAACAATATAGGTCACTCTTTCGATTTTTTGGCGACTCCTTTTTAGTGAATGTGTCGCCACCAAGTGGCAGAAGAGGTACTACTACACACTAAATGCATGCGCCATCCAAATGACGTTTATTCTGTCAAGCTGTCATTGCATGGTGGGGATGCCCATTCATTCTTAAATAATCGATTAAACAATAATCGATTTTTTTTTTCAACTACTCAAATTAGAAAAAAAATATTAGCTGTTTTTAACATATTCTAGCGTGCTAAACCAACTTTATCAGAATCTGAACCTTCTCTTACTATGGGGCCGTGCACAAATTACGTCACGCTTTTAGGGGGAGAGGGGTTTTGCTGAACGTGACAACGCATACAAAAAATATTGAAGCCCCATACAAAAAGTGTGACATACCCAACTAACAATTGCAAGTCACAAACAAGCAAGCTTTCTGAATTGTTGCTTAATAATGGTAATGATAGCTGAACTAAAATTATGCTCTACACATTACTGTTTAAATGATTTTACAATTGAGAAAGTAGTCAATGTTCGACTTTCCTCATCGGTATCAACAATGATAAATTAAAACACTTTTTAAACGTTTAACAAGAAATTTATTCGACAAGCATTGATGCCTTAACAAAGGAGTTTAACAAAACATTTGTCTGCATCTTATTAAGCTGATGTATCGATAAGAATATGCTCCTGAACAATGTGCTTTTCACTTGTCAAATAAACGCCGTCAGCCCGTCATAGTTTGACTAGGAACTTTGTTCGGATTATGGGATAAATCATGGCTTAAACTGTTTAGACAACCAAGTTATTAAAGAACCAATATTTTAAACGAATCGCATAAAATAAAACAGAATAGAATTATGTAGTTTAACATTGAGTGCCAAAAGACGTAATCAACGCAAAAATGAGGCATGTAACAAGATATCTACTACCTTGATTATTATATTTTTTATCTTCCGCAGCAGTTCGATTGTAGGAGACACTTGAATCGATGCATTTGACATTTCAGTGCTGTCGTGTTTACTGAATATTGTTCCCACAGTCACCTAGATAACCAAACAGCATTCAGAAATCGACACATTTCAAGTATCCCTAAACATCCATATGCACTATTTATTAAACATAACATCAAGATTCCATGACAAAAGCATAAATTAAAAAAATGCTTAACGGATTTTCGACTGAGCATGAGAAGATTACCTGAACAGATGCTCTGAATGCACCATGTCCAAGACCATACCGCACCACATATTGTCATACATTTTTAAAGATCGATATTTAATAATAAAAATATAAACATATTCATATCGCAATTAGTACGTCTGGAAACAATATCTTCAATAAAGACCAACACTTTTTGACCGCATTCAATACAAGTTTTCTCACCGTGCGATAAAAATACTGACAGCGAAATCAGAATGGAAAACACGTGTTTTCGGCTGAACAGTTGTTGAAGCATAAGGCGTTGTTCAGTTGATTACCACGTGCTGTGTTAATTCACCACTGCTGAACACAAGTTCAGGAGTGATCATTATTGAGTCATGGGAAGATTATGTTTTGCTTTGGGTGCTGCATCTCACCATCTCTAGGATGGCGCAGATAGTAAGGCATGCGGCTGGCAATCGACAGGTCTCGAGTTCTAATCTGGATTTAGGTAATTTTATATGTAATTCTTATTTCATAATAGGTGTTCTCATAATAATAATAATAATTACTCTCGTGAGAGTTCAACATTTTTGCATTTTATTTATTTTCAGTCATTTTTGCCAAAGCTTAATAACAACTTTCCTGTACATTTGTAAAACGCTTTGAACAACAAAAAATTAAGTTGGTGCACAACATGATGCTTTATAACTTCTCCAAATTTGTGTGAACAAAACCCGAACATAGGTTGTACGTGAAAATAATTCAAATGTTATTCAACATTATGTTGAATTAATTCGTCATAATGGTGTTTGTTAAATGAGTGATTGTTAGTTGGGTAGGGGGGAGGGGGGGTTGAAAAAGGCCGATTTTTGCGTGACATAATTTGTGTATCACCCCTATTCTGTTCGCATTTCCACAGGTATTTTTAGAGCTATCGAATTTATAGCTGTCCCCGGCAAAGTTTGTCATGCATACTGTGTGTTTTGATCTTGAATTCGCGGTCAGGATCAGAATCAAATTGAAAATGGACGAAAACGACATTTCTCGTCATTTTCTACCAATTACAAGCTAATTTGATGGGAAAATTCAAGAATTTACGCTTGTTGAACAGGTAGATTTGAAATTAGGGAATCGCCACTGAATAAACGTAATAAATGGGTGCTGCCTTTATAGCTTAAAGTGACCAACATAGGACCCCCTACCTAATTGGTCCCACACCCCAACTTTAACTTACCAAAGACAAAATTTAATACTTGAAGCTAGGGGCAAGACACTGTGCAAACGCGAGCAACTCTGAGAATTTCTGAGTAACTCTTTTTAGCAATGATCGACGAAATTTGTCGAAAGACATCCCCAAAACTGCAATTTTCATTCAGCACATGCAACACTTTGCAGTTTGACATTGATGCCAGATCACACTTTGGCATAAATGGGAGAAATTCTGAGGAACTGTGAGGAATTCTGAGCAACACCTCGAACACAGATTTGCTCTCGTTTGATCTGTCCTGCCCCTAGACTTGAAGTATGATTTGACATGATCCGAAGCACATTGTAAAATGAAAAGAAAACGCGAATGAACTAATCACGTACTACAAAGCAAAGTTGACATCACCAAAGGTAGTAACAGATAATAATACTGTCTCTTGGAAGAGGGTTTGGAGTAACATACGAAACAAAACCTTATCATCAGAAGAAAAATCATTGTTTTATTTGTTTGTCAATGGTAAAATACCTCACGCTACTTTGCTGTTTCGGCAAAATAGGTTGCAGAGCTCGATTTGTCAAAACTGTCGTAGTGCAAACGAGGATTTAGAACATAAATTTGCGTTATGCTCTCGAATACGACATCTATGGAATCATGTCCTTCCCAAGCTAGAGACAATCACTGGTAGAAGACATAGATATAAGGATTTTTCGTTACCAAAACTCAAAAACATCAACATTAGTGCGAAAAACAAAGCTCTCAAATTGTTCATAGTTTATATAAAGTTTATCTTAGATGCAGAAAATTTGACTATAGACGCATTAGATTTTATGTTAGATTATATGTTGCTTTAAGTTTTGTAACGTTTTGTAAAATGTATTGTACATAACTGTGAATGTGTTCCAAATAAATATGTTTATAAAAAAAAAATCACAGATTGACTTTCTTGACTTTTGCCGTTTTTATAATCGTGTATGAAGTCTTATAAAATCTAGCTCAACATAGAAATTCTGTGTTCGATCTCACGAAAATTTTTGATAATGAAACTCAAAATTTTTCAATTCCATGAAGTCTACAAGTGACTTCCAAATTGTATATGTACGTTTCTTTACAAAGATACGTCCAGAAATGACGAGAAAACGCTTTGTCAACGAAAACATGTTCACCTTCTTAACTTCAACCTAAAATGGATTTTTGAATTAAAAGTAGTTGTTCTGGCCAACAGTGTACTCACGTTTTTATAAACAGTTCTATAAAAGAAAATATGAAAAAAAGGTTTAAAGTTGTCAGGGTTTTCACGTATACTTACTTCTCTGGCCGATTTTTTATTCTTATTTTTATCAAACTTAAACACTTTGAGTGCAGGCATCATCGTGAAAGATATGTAAATCATTTAACGCGTTATCGAGCTCTACGAGTCTGAAAACCACATATCCGATCGAAATTGCGACAGGCAAATACCATTTCTCACGTTTAGTACCTTCCATAGCCCATAAGGTCTAGCTGCAACGATCGATTTTCCGAACTTCCCAAAAATATGATCAATGGTTGAATGATTTCTCGGTAAAGTCCTGGTGTAGTATGACTAGGAAAAGTACATCATTTTGAACAACAACAATAGGGTATTCAAATTCTAACAAAAGCACGACTCCATCAAGGCGCAGCATAGGTAAAGTTAACTTTTTTTCACTTTTTAACGAGTTTTGCTCCATAGAAATACAAACGAGCCTTTTCTGTACAGAAAAGTAAATTCTCTTCCAGATGCGTCTAGAACAAATTACGGTAGCCGTTCGCTCGGTGCAAACGCTTTAACTCCAATGCTTCTTAAAGTGCCCCACACAATGCATACGTTTGCGTGCGCGTGATAGTAGTTTGACACATTTCCCATGGAAAAACTTTCAAAAAAACGCAAACCTCGACGGAACGGACGCTATGTGTTCCAGGCTTTAACTGCAAGTCCGCTAAGTGCAACAATTTTGCAGTTATCGCACCGCTATTTGTCAAACTGAAATGTCAACAGCGATGCGATGTTTTTTGCATGCACTTTTGATGCAATGCGATGTTTTCCAAATGCACATGGACTGCACTCTGCTGCAACTGACAGTTCTTTGCCGTATGTCAGTTTTTGCAATTATCGAACTTCATTCAGTAAGCGAAACGTAAACATGTTACAGTTATCGAACGTCTACTGTGTACAATTAAATTGAGGAGCTTTAATCCGATAATGTCAGCGTGGGCATCAATAATGATGATACTAAAAGCCATTGCCAAAGGAAAATAGCAACCACCAGGGCAAAATATAAGTTAATTTTGAGGATGGAAATTTAAAATTTTGATGTTAAACGATTTCGGTGTCGTTACAATGAGGGAGCATTCAAATTTTTCTATCCACTTATCCGCGAGCGGTAATGGCGGCGGCGGGCACAAATAACCGATTCGAATTTTGACGTTTCTTGGGGATCGCAATCGGTTGGCGCCACCAAATGGTGGGTGAAGGGGTGAGGAGGAGAATGAAACTGTTTTGACTTTCCCCCAAGAAACGTCAAAATCTGAACCGGTTGGATATGCCCGCCGCCGCCATTGCCGCTCGCGGATAAGTGGATAGATGTATTCCTAGATGTCATGTAATCAAATATTATTTTGTAAATCGATTATTTATTAATCGATTATTTGGGAACAAAAAACTTCGACATCCCTAATGGTTTTTTCAAGAAATGTCGCATTGCACGGTAAAATAAAATTGGTCAAAATACGATTATTGACTTTTTCTGACAACAGGTGGTGCTGAAATCATTCGCTAACCATGTCTCCATGTCGTTGTTTGTAAATACGTGAAGTGACCTACACGGAGAGACGAAACTACCCAAAAGTGAGTTCTTTCCACCCAACTTCGGGGTTGCGTGCGTCAAGCCAAATTTGAGTTGATGGAATCGATGTTTTTGTTGGGTTGTTCCCGCTTACTTCCATGTGAAAAAAATACCTAATTTTAAGTTTTTTCCACCCAACCAAAATTTTGACTAGGTTGTATTCACTCAAATTTGAGTACTGTGCTAGAAACTCAGTTTTGGCTTGACGCACGGAACTGCAAAAGTTGGGGTGTTTCTCTCTTCACTCTCTGACAACAATAGAAAGAGCGCATGAAAAGGGAGATGAAAAAGAACTCAAAATTGAGTTTAAAAGTACCTAATTTTGAGTTTTTCAGTTTCTCCGTGTATATTGTTAATATGGTATATTTGTAGAGAGACTCTTGGAATTCATTGATTTGCTCCAGAATAATACGGAGCGTGCGTGACAATTTGGTCCACACAGGATCGTCCGGCACGGAATCCTGCTTGCTGCCGTCGGAGAGTTGCGTCAATCTTCTCCTGTGTCCGGTTCAGGATCACTTTGTAGAGGGCTTTGAGAATGATACACAGTAACATGATGCCCCGCCAATTATCGCATACAGTCAGGTCACCCTTTTTGGGTATCTTTACGGCCTTGCATCCAGTCGGCCGGAAATGTCGCGGTTTCCCATATGTTGCAGAATAATTGATGCAGTAGTTGTGCGGATACTACGGGGTCAGCTTTGAGCATCTCAGCTGATATGCGATCGACCCCTGGGGCCCTGTTCGATTTCATGCTATGGATGGCTGTTTCTATCTCCTGCACTGATGGAGCTTCGGTGTTGACACGGGTAATGCGTCGAACCCTTGGCGGATCATCGTAGACCCATTAAGGCGACGTGACACATCGTAGAGGATACGGATGTCGCCGGTGTTTGCGGCTTTCTCGCCTTCGTCGGCTAGGGAGTCCGCCCACGCGCTTTTGTCCGGTCTACATGACCGGGCTACGGCTTTGGCTCCTCGTGTTTTCGCTCGCTCTATCGCGGCTTTGGCGTTCATTCGCTCCTCTATCTTCCTCCAGGTTTCATCTGTGATCCACTGCTTTCTTCGGGTGCGTAGCTCACCAAAATTATTCTCGCCGGTGGCGATGAAGGCGTTCTTGATGGCGCTCCATTGATCTTCTACGCTTCCACCTTCTGGAATATTCGCAGCACGGCTCTCTAGCTCCTCGACGAAGGACCTTTTTAACGCAGCGTCTTCCAGTCGGCGTGTGTTGAACTGGCGCCCGATTTTCTCCTCCTGCAATATGCAATGTGCAACATGAAAACGTCTCTGATATCCGAACCACAGGACCAAACATAGCTGTTGATTTAGCCTAAGGCAGCAGCTAAAATTATGGGTTCCATTAATGAAAATTAAGATCTGAACACATGTCACGTCAAAACCGTAATAAAAATAGTTTGTCGATAATTTATTCTCTCGTATGCAAAGACTTCTACAACCATTCCTCTAAGATTGACCTCATGAATTTCTTCAGAAATTCATCTCAGCATTGATTTCATGGCACAAATTTCCCAAATGAAGCAGAACGTGCCTCTGGAGCCGATCTACTGAAGCATTGATTTAGGAATACTTACAATGATTCTTTCATTAACTTCTTCAGGAATTTCTTCAAAAATTAATTAGAAATCCTTCAGGAATTCATTTGGGGATATTTAAGGAATTTCTTCAAGCATTCGTTCAGGAATACCTCTTCGGATTCCTTCATAAAGTCCTTCAAGGATTATGGCATGAAATCCTTCCAGGAATTCTTCAGATAAACCTCAATGAATTTCTCCAAGAATCCTTTAGAGATTTCTCCAAGACGGAATCTTGCAGGAGTTCCTCATCGAAAATACTTTTGATGAATTTCTGGGATCATGCTTGGAGCCATACCTGACTGGATCCTTGGAAGAATTTCTAAATGAATTTTGGAAAGAATCCTTGTAGAAACGCTTGCAGGAATTTTTGTAGGAATTTTAAAAGGAATCCCTGATGATAAAATGCCTAGATTTTTTCTCAAAGAAATCAATGATGGAAACCCCATAGAATTCCAAATTCTCTTGTACAAATCACGAACCCATCTTCAAAAGAATTGCAATAGATTTGCTTGGATGAATTTCTACAGAGGTTTTAGGGGAATTTCTGTTGGACACCCTAAGGAAATTTGTGCAGCCTTAGAAAACTTTGAGAAATCCTTGGACGAACCTTTGTAACGCAGCTTGAAAAAACCCTCGGAAAAAAAGATTAAATCTTCACTGGAACTTCTTAAAGGATTCTTGAACGAATTGTGAAACAAGACTGGAATAAATCGCCTAAGGAATCTTTGGAAGATTTCCTACAGCAATTATTGGGGTAATTTCTGAAGAAATCCCTGAAGGTATAACTAAAGAAATGCTTGAACAAATTCGTTACACTTCCTTGAAAGGACTTCAAGAAATACCGTTTGAGGCATTTCAAAAAGAACCCTTGAAGAAATTTCTTAAAAATAATGTTAAAGGAATTCCTAAAGGATTCCGCTGGAAAATTGCTGAAGAGATCATGTCAGGTAGCCCCAGAGGAATCGTTTGTGGAAATATTTAATAAACTCTTTATGGAATTCTTGGGAATACATAATACTGAAGAAATTCTTTCAGAAACGCTTGGAGGAGTTTCCGAAGCAATCGCTGTAGCAACTTTCACAGAAAATGTTGGAGGATTCTGTAAAGAAGTCTTGAAGTAATTCCTACATGAATCGTAAAAGATATCCAAGAAAGAGTTCTAGGAGTTCCTTACTTGGAACAAATGCTTGATGATATCGTGAGAAACATTTCTTGGAAGTTTCGTGACGGAAGTCCGGACAAAACTGGTGTTATCGCAAAAGAAATCTTGAAAGGTATCAATAGAAAAAATCCTGATGGAATCCTTGGAAGAATACCTTAAGGATTCATTGAAGGAATTCCAGAAGGAATTTTGAGAATTATTGAAAAGCGATTTTACGATTTTCATTTGAATTTCTGAAGTATTTCTTCGGAAATTTCTTTTGGATCTTTTTAGTAATTTCTTTGGAAATCCGTGCTGCAACTCGTTAGGGAATTTCTTTAAGAAAAAATATTTGGAAATGCCTTCGGCAATTACCCAATAAGTAATTTTCTTCTGAATTCATTCTGAATTATTTTTAGTAAAGCAACTGTCTCAGCTATTGTTTCAAAAATTGAGTTCGCAATTCCTCTGGTAAACATTTTCTAGATTTTTTTTAGGAACTCCATAAGAAGTCTCATTGAAAATTTCTATTAGATTATTTTTATGGTTTTCTTGGACAACTTTTTGAAAACTATTTCAGCAATTCCTTTGGAATTCAGTTCAGTAACTTTTTTGGAAATTTCTATTTATATTCGAAATTCAATTTAGGTTATTATTTTTAAAAATATCTACAACATTACTTTTTGGAATTCATCGGGTAATTGCTTTGGAAATTTATCAGGAAACTTCTACAAAAATTCAGCAATTTCTTTGAAAGTTTCACCACCAGTTCCTTTGCTAATAAAGCTGACAAATGCTTTTGTAATTCTTTCAATAGTTCCTTTCGAAGTTCATTCAACAGGTACTTTGAAAATGTCTTAATCAATCGTTTATAAATTTGAATGGCAATTTTTGAAAATTTCTCCGGTAATTCTTAAGAAATTTCCTTTGGTAATTCCTCTGGAAATTTCTTTTGACATTTCCGTTATTACTTTTCAAGTTCTATGAGATAGACTTTTGCGAATTAAAAAAAAATCCAAAAATGTACAACGAAACGGCCGAAGAAAATCTCCAAAGAATTACCTAAGAACTTTCCAAAAATTGGAGCAGATTGCCAGAGAAGTTCACAAAGCAATTCCTCAGAATGTTTGAAGAAATTTCAATAGATTTTTATTTGACTTTCCAAAGCATCCATTGGAGGAATTCCTGTATCCATGGGAGGCTCATTAGAGGATTTTCCAAAGCATTTCCATCAAAAGCACTCAAAGCATCCTCTGGAGAAATTCCTGTAGAACTTCTTGGAAGAATTTGTGTAGGAATCTTTGAAAAAATCTTGCAGGAGTTATTATATAAATACATGAATGAATTCCCGAAAGATTTATAGTAAGAAAATATTTGTAAAATACCTGGGAAAATCAGTTTAAGAATGAATTAATGAAATCAATTAAAGAAATTCTTAGAGAATTTTTGAATAAATTCTGAACGAATCTTTGGAGAAATTGCATGAGAATTTATTGATTAATTTGGGTGAACTACTGCAGGAAGCTCTGGAAAAGTCCTGAAGGGAGGTTGGGAGGAATTTCAAAATGCTTCTTTGAAGGAATTCCTTTAGAAGTTTGAATAAAATCTTGGAAGAATTCCTAAAACGATTCTTGAAAAAATCCCAAAAGTAATGCTTTATCCGAAAAATGAAACCTGAGCAGTAGTTTCTAAGCAGATCCTTGAAGAAATTCTGATCGATTCTTTTGATAATTTCCAAGAGATTATTTGAAGAAATATTTATGAAATCTTTGGAAAAAATCCCGTCGAAATTCTTGAAGCGATTCCTGAAAAATTTCCGATGGATATTCTTTATGAAATGTTAGCCTTGTATTAATCACTTAAAGGATATTTCTAGGCATTCTCAAAGAATTTCTGAAGAAAGTGGTAAAACTTTTAATAGGAATCCTCAGAGAAACTTCTGCAGAAATTATTTGATTTGATAAGATAGGATATCTGGTCCTTTTCTATTTTAAGGGAATAATTGGGGAATCCCTGGAGAATCCAAGGAGAAATACTTGACTTTCGTGGAAAATCATTATGAGGATCTCCTGAAAGTTATTATGAATGAATGTTTGAAGAAATTCTGGAAGGATGTCTCTTCCTCTGGTGGAATTCCGATGTAGTTTCTTGGAAGAATATCTAGTTCAAAAAGAATCATTGAAGACATTTTTGTGGTACTTTTCTGAAATTTTTCAAGAATTCTTTGGATTATCTTCTAGATATATCTTCAGAGATATTATTGATAGAATCCTTAGAGGGCTTCCTGAACAAATATTTCAAGAAATAATCGATGAAGCCTTTGCAATAATCTTTTGAAGTGCTCTGAACACCTTTGTAGAGATCCTCGGAGACAACACTGTGAGAATTCCTGAAGGAGTGCCTGGACAAATACTGAATGACATCCTTGCACTAACCACTTAAAAGATTCTTGCAGACAAATTGTTCTTCAAGAAAGGTTTCTAAAAGAAAACGGTGAAGCAATTTTTGAAAGAAGCCTTAAGGATTACTTGGTGCAATTCCTTAATGCATTGTTTAAAATATTTTCGACATAATTCTTAGAAAAAAAATTACGCTTATTCATGAAACTCCGGGATGTATCCTTGCAGAAATCCCTGAAGAAGTTGGCCACTAGGTTATATATAAATTTCACAAAAAATCATTGTTCGATGCCACATAAAGACGTTTTGTGCTGATTTGAACAATATCAAGTATAAAAAGGATTAAAAAAATGTGACAGTGTTGCCAGTTCATCAATTATGAGTCTATCATAATGGACTAGCATAACCTGTTGAACTAAAAATATAGATACATACTCAAATCATCAATTCTAAACAAATTTCATCTATTTTACCATTATCTGAACGGAAGTGCTGCCAAATATGTAATATTTATTGTAAATAATCTTAATTTTATGAGAACTTTAGTAGAAAATCTAATTTACAAGCCAAAAGTATTTTTTTTTTTCATTTACGTTTAGTACATTTGGCAACATCGACGTAAAATATATTCAGGAAAACATTTTATGGGTGTATTTACGAGCAACAGTGCTGAAAATGTCATTTCGATATATCTACATTCAATGACCCACAGCTAATATCAGAAGCTGAGCCTGAAAATATGGAATATGATAAAATATGGAGTCTGATATCCTTCTGGATTGGATTAGATTAGATATTACGCATCGTCGCGCAACTGGTAGCTCAGAATTCGGTATTTTTATTTTATATTCAAAGGTTCAACTCCTTATAAAAATCCTTGTAAAAATATCTCTCGATAGATTTTTACGGCAGTGTTGCCAAGTATGCTAGTATTCCGCGGAAACGCAAACAATAGGTGCGGGGATGTTTAGCATTGCGTTTACTCTTACTGTGAATGCATCATCCCTATGAGGGGATCGCAGAATAATAGATCATGTCCTTTATTGTCCCGGGCAGAGAAGTGAACAACAGTGTTGAGTATTGTGTTGTCTATTGATGTGATTGCATATGGTATGAGTTTTTGTTTGTTCTTCGTGGCGTTTAGTTCATTTCTGAGTGAAATGGATTAGTGGTTTCCCAAGTAACAGCTTCAACAGTACGGGTTGCATATAAAAAGCGCATATATTGGCATGCATTGTCCTGCATTAACCATTACAGTTGAATTAAAGTGGCAAGTGACGCCACTATTGTTGACTTACGATTATACTGGTATAATCGTAATTCAACAATAGTGGCGCCACTTCCCACTTTAATTCAACTTTAATGGTTTATACCCGAGCAGAGGAGAATATCAAAATAATAACAACTGAATCTCAAACCCTGTTTTTATATCTCAGTTTGTTATTATTAACTTATTGAGGCATAACCCTTTTAAAAGTTTTTTTTTTGGGAAATCTGATTTTGTTATGATCCTGCTATTGTTATATTTTCTTTAAATAACATTTTAATAAGATGTTTTGTTGTATAACAAGTTCTGTTATTATTGTATTATTGAGAGTGCACCATTATTTGATCATCAATAGCACAACAATAAAGTCATGAAATCACAACTACACCACGCGAGATTTACAGCAAAAGAAATGAAAAAGTTAACATTTGCTAATTTCCATACAAAAAGCCACCCAACTAACAATCGCCAGCCGCAAACAAGCATGCATGCTGAATTGTTGCTTTATAATAGTTATTATAGCTGAACTAAAATTATGCTGTACAGATTACTGTACAAATGCTATTTCAATTGAAAAAGTAGCCAATGTTCAACTTTTCGTATTGGTATTAACAATGATAATTGAAAACATTTTTGCTAAAGCTGAATAACAGCTTTGCTATATAGTTGTAAAACGATTTAACAACAAACAGTTCAGTTGGTACACAACACTATGCTTTATGGTTTCTCCATATTTGTGTGAACAAAACCCGAACAAAAGTTGTGCCTGAAAATTATCCAAATGTTATTCAGCATCATGCTGAATCAATTCGTCGTAAAGGTGCTTGTAAAATGAGTGATTGTTAGTTGGGCATGTCCAAAGTCTACGAGCCATATCTGCGGTGTCTATGAATCAGTTAAGCTGAAGTTTTGACACGGAACTACGAATTACTTGTAATTTTTATTTCTATTTAGTTCGATCCAATTCAGTGGAAAAAATGTACAATTTCTGTTGGTTCTATTTTGGAAATAAAAAGTCAACAACCATGATCCACCAGGAAGACTAGAAGCGTGCCATTTTTTTTTTTTGAATAACTGGCTTATGAGTTATAGTGGGTTATGGCCTTAGTCATGGCTGTTTATTACTTTTTATTTTCAAAATGGAACCAACAGAAATTATTTTTTTCCTCAGAAATGGCTCGAACTTAGTGGTTACAAAAAATGATTTGTTATGATTCAAAATTTGTTATTGAAACATTGTATAAATTCACTGTTATTAAGTTGTTATGAAGCTTACATAACCTGTTATTTACCTGGTCTTCCAGGAACTTTTTTTTGTTATGATTTTTGTTATTTTTCCGCTTTCCGAGCAGAGTAAAATAGCTTAATAATAGCATATTTTGATATCAAATTTTGCTATTTGTTAGATGGTTCAAGAACAAATTTTTTCTATTATTTTTAGTACTTTTACCTCTTATCTCAAACAAACCAATATCACATTTTGATCGTCAGAACTTGACCTCTGCTCGGGTTATGACAGACAAGTTTATAACAAGGTATGTTATGTTAATAACATGAAAATAACTCTTTGCGTTATTCAGTTATTTTGCCAAAATAACACATTTTATTATGCTTTTGGTGTTCCCTTCTGCTCGGGTATAGGGTAATGCATGTCAATATATGTGCGTTATTTATGCAATACGTACAGCTTTAACAGCGTGGTTACTTGGGTTTTGCTCCCTAGAGGGGTGGTAACTACTTTTATTAAGCTTTTTTTGCATGGTAAAGAGATCGGTTGTACGCGAAGGTTAATTCCGACAAATCAAATCGATTGTTCGATCAATTATAGGTGACTCCTACAGGGGATACTCAAAATAACTGGGACAGGTAAAATTTTCACTTTCCAAAAAATGAACAACTAGCTATAACTTTTCGAAAAGGGCATCAAATATTCTCAAATTTTTACTGTAAGTTCATCAACTAGTTGTGTATCAGTGGTCCAAATTTGAAAAGGACGGGCTATTCTACACGAAGTTAGAAAGATTCTAGAAAAGGGTATAATTTTCCGATAGCCAACTTTGAGCTGTTATATCACCGGATTCAATGAACCGAATGCAATGAAATTTTGATCATTTATGACTATTATAATGAACTTTAAAAACATTAGACTTAATTCAAAATTATTAATAAGAAAAAGAGTTATAGCGATTTCATTTATTCTATTTTTTTTAGTAAATTTTCTATTTTTTTATATGCATCTCATTACTTTTTCAATTTAATACCACCGGCCATTTGGTTGCTTTTCTTCGAAACATAAATATATTCAAGTCAATTAGAGGGAATTTAAATGAACTATAATTACTATCTCAAATTTTGAAACGATGATGAAGTTTTGGATAAATTGGTGCTATATTAGAAAAAAAAACTAATCGTTATAATTTTTTTTTTCGTGTAAAGAGTTTTAGGTTTAGTCAAAAGTTTTTAATAGCTCATGATCATGATTAAAATTTCATTGCATTCGGTTCATTGAATCCGGAGATATAACAGCTCGAAGTTAGTTATCGGATAATTATACCTTTTTCCAGACTCTTTATAACTTCGTGCATAATTGCATTCATTTGAGAATATTTGATGCCCTTTTCAAAAAGTTACAGCCAGTTGAACATTGTTTGAAAAGTGAAAATTTCACCGGTCCCAGTTATTTCGAGTATCCCCTGTAGATCGACAATGTATCGTATCATACTAACAAAAAATCTTTCCTGAGAAAATCGTGGAGATGCAGAAATTTTTGGTCTCCAGAACAACGTTCGTCTCAGTAACATTCTTTTCCATTTTCGACAGTAGTAAGAACGTGGCCTTACTCAAGCTAGGAATTATCGAACTGTACACACTAAATTAGTCCCAAGCCCCATATATTGGTTCTCTGTTCAATTTCTATTGCTGTGGCCAATCACGGAGTAGCAATCATGAATTGTGTTGCCATCATACTCATGCAGTGTTGCCAAATATGCTCGATATGTATAAAAAACAGAATTCTTTTTTTTTGTTATTTGGTGCTATGTATTTACGAAAGCTTTCGTGTAATTTAGATGTTTACAATAAAAATGACATGTGTGGCAACACTTCTGTCTACAACATTGCTGAAATTAATAAAATGTCAATTAATTAACTACATCGGCTGTTTTCCTACTCTCCGCATCGACCAATGTGGCGCTAGCTTCTATGCGCGAAAAATCGCTAAAAGTAAATCGCAAAAATATTGTATGGCGAATACCATCTAAAGGCAAATTCTTCAAAGTGGAACACATTATTCGAAAAAATATTTGGTAGTGGTTGTGCAAAATGGTGACCACTATTAAGCCTACCAAATATTTTTTCGGGAAAAGCATTCTATTTCAAGTAATTCAAGTTTAGATGCTTTTCACCATACAAAATTAAATGGATTTACTCCTGCTGATCAACTGTGGGCGTGCGCCAAGCGGGTAGTCCATTGAAATAAATTTCACAATAGATACATTTTATATTTTAGCAATTTATCTCCATCTTTTGCAATATACCTATTTTATATTGCTAACTATTAAACTAACAATAACTGTCAATTATCGGGTCATTTGGTCAGATGGGACCATAAATAAGAAAACACAGACAAACAGACGTAACATTGACGAAATTTCCACGGTTTATCGATTATTTTAAATCTTCATAGTTATAGCTTTCACAGATAGAGGTGCGCGCAACGTTTTTCTATGCGTTTGACGTTTAACACTAGTGCCTTCTGTTTACGATATTGCACAATGCAGTGTATCATGAAACATTTCCACCAGGTGATGGTAGTGTGAACTAGGCGATGGATTTTCACGAAAATTGTTCTAGGTGTTACGTCTGTTTGTCTGTGAAGAAAAGGTCAACAACAAGGTTGTTAGAGAAGAAGATGTGTATTGTTTTTATCTTGCTGACACATCTTGCAACACACATGGTACGATTTTTCAAAATAACCTGTCATTGTCAAACACTTGAAGGTTAGATTTCATGGCATAATACAAAAGTAAGCTGGCAACACTGTCACATTTTTTAATCCTTTTTACACTCGATATTGTTCAAATCAGCACAAAACGTCTTTACAGGGCATCGAACAATGTTTTTTTTACGAAATTTATAAACTGCACCTGATTTTATATTATATTTTATATGAAAACAATTAATATCTTTTCTTAAAATCGCTATATCTCAGGAACGACGCAAATTACTTTGAGGTGTTACGCTTTTTCGTTCAAAAAACGTCTGATAAACACGATAAAATCAAAAATTTTGAAATCGTATTTTGAGAAAAACCGATTTTGAGTTTTAAAAATAAAAAATGTGATATCTGGAAACACTTTATCAAACAAATAATATTTTATCTGGATTCACTGAACGATTTCCTTCAAAAAAGCCGAAGGATGAAAATGTGTATGTGCAATCGTTTCAATGATAAAAATAAAAGAAAGAGAGGATAATTTTCATATCGCCCAGAACGAGGGGTGCTGCCACGGGCCGAGGGGTGATCCGACCGGCACCAACATTTGGATTTTTTTCTTTTTCCATCTAAACAAATGGTTCAGCCAAATTTGGTTCAAATCCGTGATGGTCGATTGCAAGCGGTCGGTCACTTGGCGCGAAATGACCCATATATTTGTCATTGTAAAATATGTGCATCTGTAATTTTCATGGGGCTCCACAAATTTGGTTCCGCACCAGGCCCCCTAGCTACGCCACTGATGCCACACAAACCTACACAGTACACATGTTAATATACCTTTTATTTTATCACCGAGATCCCCAGTTCAAGAGGAAGAGACATTCCTTCAGGTCGCCTCTCATTCTACCACCAACCCAACATTTATATGGCAATCCGGAAGAACCGAAGGGGGATTCCACCGCATTTCGATTCTACACCGTTCAACAGCCTTCTAAACTACACCCAGTGCAGTGCTGTAGTTTCGTTTGTTTTGGGGTCCTGCTTGTGAAAACTCGTTTCCGCACAACCATGCCGTCGATGCATGGCCAAATAAGAATGCTGCTGCTGCTGTCCGTTGCGTTGTTGGGTTCAAAAGTGTCTTCTTTGGTCGAAGAACACCAGCGACCACAAAACTTCTCTTGACGACGGCGTCGTGAAGGTGCGCAAATCCTGCACCTATAAATGAATGAATTGCAAGCAGAATGTTCGGTACAAATGGGTGGCGATGCAACAACTGGTTTTGTTGCCAAGCAGTTTTGGATGGGTGTGGGATCACAGACTTGGGAAGAGAGAAAGGTATCATAATAAAGAAATTTAGTGTAACAAGTTTAATTGTTATTAAATTCAATAGTGTTTACTGTTATAAACGACTACCAGAATTTTGGGATATAACTCATTTTATTTCGATTAATTAGACATTTTCAGATGTCTTGGGTTTGTTATCCACAAGTTGTGCAGCAAAATATGCACCATGTAAATCTCCTATTTCTAATATATTCAGAATTTTTCCATAAAAACTTGAACAGGTTGCTCGGCTTTGGCTGTTAGTCGCAGCCAAAATTGGTATATCTACCCGAACATTAGTACAAGCTGTGGAATTGAAACAAATTAGCTTCTTCTTTAAAGTTTTTTTTTCTTATTTTTTATACTTTATTTTCAATATTTTCTATCGCAAAATATTTTATTTATCTTTTAACTAGTCTCTCATGTCAAGTATTTTATTCCCAGCTATTCATCTGTGCCGGTCGTATGTCTTTTTTATGTCCTCCTTCAAGAGAGGAGTAACTCGTCCTCTATAACCAAGCGCGACCAACAGGGGTCCCTTCAGAGCAGAACCGACTCTCATCAACCTTTTCTTTATTATTATTTAATGGAGAGCTTGATAATAACACAAGGAAGCAACGTGCTACCTCACGCGCGTGTCACGCGTCTGTAGAGGTATGTGTTATTCTTTATCAGAACCGAGTTGGAGTTTTGAGAGTAACAGATGCCGATGTCCATTGTGGACTGTTGGGAGCGTGAGAGAGAATTTTTGCAGAAGTCTCATCATACCCACCGTTCAACAAAATGTTCCATCTTAAAGGAAAGAAGGATAAAACGCTCTCTTGCACAAAAATTAAAACTTCCAGTTGTGTTGTTCGTTGCGTCATGAAAAAGAAACTCTGAGCACACGGTGTCATGAATTAGCTTAAGTTAAAATTCATAAATAAAAACAATTTTAAAAAAATCATAGCACAGATACACTTTGTGGTTATTTTTCATGTCAAGCACATGAGTCATTTTTAAGATACGTTCTGTTGATGAAAGGAAAAAAGCTCAACAGCAGCATATTTAAATATGGAGATCAACAAACGATATTGGTTTAACTGATAGAATTATGTCTCATATTTTTCTCTTGGGCATCATCATCATAGTTAGTTCTTGACTAAAGAGCTATTTATATGATCTTCAACTATCAGATTTTGCTATTGGTAAATGTTCCAGGAACATTTGTTTTGTTATTTTCGGTACTTTTTCCCGTATATTTTATAATTGAGAATTACGTTCGTCCTCATTATGTTGATATTTGATGTTGATATTTGAATATACCCTGGTTTGTGGAGAGAAACGACTCGATATATTTGTGAAACATC
This sequence comes from Aedes albopictus, assembly GCF_035046485.1. Lineage (NCBI taxonomy): Eukaryota > Metazoa > Arthropoda > Insecta > Diptera > Culicidae > Aedes > Aedes albopictus. Next base: position 313,634,966 of record NC_085136.1, on the reverse strand, counting down.
ATGGAGGAATTGGTGAAGAAATTCATGCCAGATTTCGTAAATGAATTCTTTGTGACACTTCTGGAGGAACACATGGAAGTTTTTTTTTTAATCTGCAACATGATGATTTTTTTTTTGAATTTTCTTCGGGAGAAACTACAGAGAATACTAACATGGCTGCCACAATGGCCGACTTGGTCCCCTACTCACGTTTTCAAGAGCACCAATCTTGAAAATTCGTTAACAAATATGTAAATGCTCTCGATTTGGAAAAGCTGCCTCTTTTTGCAAGTGAGCAAAGCCAGGATAAACAAGTGCGGCTTGGTTCGATGCTTCGTTCGTCAGATTTGTGCCTTTAAAGTTTGTTTGCAAAATTGCAATGGGATTTCTTGATGTTTCACCTTCGGAAACCGTCGTAATAAAATCATAAGCGTGCACAGGGGGTGGCAAGTGGGGCCAATTGCCTTCCCCTTTTATGAAGAATATATCTAAGAAATATGGTGCGGACGTCGAAACATGCGCCTGCGACGCACCATATTGAGACTCATTGAATTATTACCATCAAATGCAGCACAACATTTTCAAATTCCATGCACCATCTGAACATCTCATGTAACTTTTAAGTGTTTATTTCACATTTGAACTTTGTATGCTTCATTGTGGCATTTCTTGTACCTGATCCATGTTGACTTCCGCACCAAATCAAGTTCTGTGCACCATTTTTGCAAATTTTTGCACCTTACATCTAATCATGCAATGGTGAAAATCATTGAACAATGATGGCAACTAATGCATTGTACTGACACATGTATTTTTTTTTTAGTATTTCATGCAGAACCATGATGTTCAACCAATCCATGTTGATGTCACGCACCATGTTTTAACCCTAGCAGGATGTTGAACTTTATACCATGTACCTGAAATGGTGACTTCGGCACCACATTGAATTCCAAGCACCATTTTTGCAATTCGTGTACCTAGCCAACGAAAATCACTGAATTACGATGACGGCATTTCAGCGTTTATTATATAACCTAGACATTTGATGCACCATTGGCCGTTACAAATATTTATTTCACTTTTTGTCCCACCATTCTTTGACTGGTCGAGGGGGGGGATAAAAATAATAAAGCATTTAATTTGAAAAATATTCAAAACTCATCGAATTTGTTAAAGAATTTTGAGCAAGACCCGAAATTTTGATAAATATTTTTTTATCTGCCCCCTCAAAATACAAAATCCAGCCAAAAATTTTTGAAGGGGGGGGGGGAGACAAGAAGTCAAAATAAAATTTGTATCAGCCTTATGGTGTGAGCATCACATTAAATACATTTTGTTTGTATTCTATGCACCATTTTAGCATTTAGTACACCAAAATAACATTCCATGTACCTGTACCATGTTGATTTCTTCTTCAACCACATTTAATTCTATACACAATTTTGGAAACTCGTGCACCTAATCATGCATTATATCGATAATCACTGAATAACGCTGACAACTAATGCAGCACGCTCACATCATGCACCATTTTGGCATTCATTATATCATCTAGACATCTTATTCACCATAATGATGTCGTGCACATTTGAGTTCCATGCACCATTTCGGCATTTCGCATACAAAATTACATTCCATGTACCTGGACCACGTTGACTTCCGCGCCACGTTGAGTTTCCTGCACTATTTTTGCAATTCGTGCACCTAAGCATGAAACATGTTGTGTCTGTTACACTCATGGTAAAACCAATGCACCATTCTGACATCATGCAGCTTCTTTGCATTCCTTGCACCACCATGATATACACAGAAGCACCATCATTGAATCAACTATGTGTCTTACGCGATATCATTCACCATTGTCATATTCCATGCACTACCCGAGCAGAAAGGAATCGAATACCTTACAAATACCATGCAAAGAGCAACATGTGCTCTAATATCTAAAATTGTTATTGCTGCGTTATTATACGAACTATTATGAGAACATCACAATAACAGCTGGAGATATTTAAGCAGAGTTTGGTATTTTTTTTTCTATTATAGACGTTTTAACCACAGGGGTCATTCGCGTCTGGCTTTATTTAATCATAATCATAATATTTACATGTTTTACATAGTGTCACAATGTTTTATATAGGTCTATTTCTTTTACAAACTTTATAACTTTGTTTTCTTTTTCTTTACTATTTTGTAAGATGCTTTCTAGCGTTCCGGAAATGCCAATTGTTTTTCTGATTCTTTTGAATTTAGTACAATCAATTAGTAAGTGTTCGATGGTTAGTTTGCATTTACAGCTTGAACATGCAGGGAAGTCCGCATAAGGAGTTAACAGAAAATCATGGGTTAAACGTGTATGTCCGATCCTGATTCTGCTTAATACTTTTTGCTCGTAGCAATCCTTACGATCTATCCATTTAAAAACATCCCTCTTTACATAATTCAACTGTGTTCCTGGATTTGATGAGTTCCAATCTAGTTGCCAAGCTTTCCAAATCATTTTTCTGATAATTTTTTTCGCATCGTTTGCGGGAAGATCCACATTAGCTAAATCACTGTTTTTACCCTCTTTTGCTATTTAATCAGCATATTCATTGCCCTGTATCCCAGCGTGACCAGGAACCCATTCCAACCTAACATCTTTGGATTTTAAACTTTCTTCGCACTGTTGAACCCAAGGATGTTTTGAACAACCCCCTTCCAATGCTCTTATAGAACTTGCACTATCCGTAAATATAACGTTTTTAGTAGCCGAAGGAGCTTTCTCTATGGCTGACCATATCGCTCTTATTTCTGCAGAGAATACTGAACATTCATCATGAATTCGACCCTTATCTGTAAATGTTGCGGAATATACTCCATATCCTGTTTTACCATCACCTTTCGATCCATCTGTGTAAATTTTAAGGTACGTTCTGTATTTCGTGTTGGAGATTTCGTTGAAACAAGCCTGAGCTTCAGTCGCGCTGCAACCAGCCCTAATTTTATTAGCCAAGGACCAGTCTACTCTTGGAGTTTCAAAGTCCCATTTTTGACTACTCCATCTGAATAACGGAATAACTTTAGGAAATATTTGTCCTGTTATGGCCTCATAAGAGGCACTAGCTCTTTGTATTAGCACTAGATCATGATCTGTGCGTCCCAATTCCATCATTTTTATTGCCAGATTGGATTCGAATAGTGAAGCAAGGTATTCAAAAGGCAATTGACCTGATTCGCAGCAAATAGCCGCAGTAGGACTTGTACAAAACGCTCCGGAAGCTATACGGATAGCTTTATTATAAATAGGTTTTAATATTGGTAGGACCAAGTCCTTCCTTCTGCTGGCAATAGCATATCCGTAAAATAACCGAGGTACAATAAGTGCTTTGGCAATTCTTAGCAAGGTATCTCGAGAACTTCTGACCTTACCTCCTAAAATTTTGAGAAGATTCAAAGCTCCTACTGCCGATTTTTTTCTGTCTTTTGCGTGTTTCACGAAATTGAACTTGTTGTCGATAGTCAGTCCCAATATTTGCATTTCTTTTACGCAGGGTATTGTCGTATCATCTAAACAAACATTTGGTATTGACCCTCGATGTCTGCGATTTGTACAAGTATGGAGTAGTTTACATTTTGAAATTTCAATTTTGAAACCGGTTGAGGAGAGCCAATGCATCGCTTCTTCCGCTGCCTGCTGTAATTTTGATCTTAGCCGTTTTCTTTGCTTGCCATATGCTACGATAACTATATCGTCTGCATAAATTAAAATTTGTACGTTTGAAGGAATGGACGAAAATAGTGGATCTATTGCTATTAAAAACAATGTTACCGACAAGGTAGAGCCTTGAGGTATTCCGCGAATCATGGGTCTTACGGTTGAAAATGTGGAACCTATACGAACTTTGAAAGTACGATCACTCAGGAAATTTTTTATATATTCAAACATTCGTCCTGAAAAATTCATTTTCGAAAGGGTGTTCAGAACTGCCGTCCGGTTCACCGTATCATAGGCCTTCGAAATATCAATTGATAACAACTCACAATGCTGGTTTTGATTGATTGGATCGTTCAAAAACTCTTCCAATTCTGAGAAATAAACATCGGTTCCGAGGCCCGCTCTAAACGCGTATTGTCGTGGGTCTATCAAGTTCTTGTCTTCAATATACTCTATCAATCGTCTGTTGATGATTCTTTCTAAAACCTTTGCCATGCAATTAATTAGTGATATGGGACGATAATCGTCGGGACCACCTTCTTTTCTACTTTTCTTAGGTATGGGGACTATGATTGCTTCTTTCCAGCTATCTGGAATCATCCCTGAATGCCAGACGTTATTGTAAGTACGCAATAGTGCCAACTTACCAATTACCGGCAGGTTTTTCAACAAAGGGTATCCTATACCATCTGAGCCTATGCCTTTGCTAGTGCATTTCTTAAGAGCCCAATCCAATTCTTTGTAGAGAAGGTCTTGGTTGTAGCTAACATTTTCTAGTCGTTCAGTAGTTTGAACAGGAAAATTTGATTGAATTGATTCCGTGAACAACGAATCTTGACGTGAAACCATTTCGTAATGTTCGGCGAAAAGCTCGGAAACAACGGATGGTTCATCAGAAAAGTTTCCATCAGTTTTAATGAAAAGCTTGGATCTTTGCAGTCGTCCTTGCAAAATATTTACTCTTTTCCACATTTATGCGGTAGATGAATGTATACTGATGTTCTCTACAAAGTTTCGCCAGCTGTTGTCTTTGGCGTCTTTGATAATTTTGCGGGCGTTATTGCGTTCTTGTCGGAATTTCAAAAGGGCTTCTTGATAATTTGGATCAGACTTATCTAGTCGCCGGAGCAATCTTAATGATTTGCGGCGGCTTTTGATCGATTGTGCTACAACACTGTTCCGCCATGGTACCTGTTTATGACGATTTTTCCCAGAGGATCGAGGAATACAGGATACAGCTGTGTCCAATATCAAGTTGGACAAAGCTTCTGGAGTATAGGTCATGTCTGGGTCGACGATAAGCTCAATTCTATTTTTATATTCGCTCCAATCAGCATTTTGAAAAAGCCATTTTGGGGTTCCAGTATTGGAAAAATTTGCGTTGAAAGGCGCCAAAAAGATAGGATAATGATCACTGCCGTGTAAATCATTGTCCACACTCCAATGTAGATTAGTCAAAGGATCTGACGACAACGTCAGGTCAACGGCTGATTGATTTCCGTTTGCCGGACAAAAGAAGGTCATAGAATCATCATTCCATATTGTTAATCCCAAATTTCCTATTATATCAATCAGAACTTTTCCACGCAGATCAGTGGAGCGTCCACCCCAGATGTCTGAATGTGCATTCAAATCGCCCATTATTACAAATGGTTTGGGTATTTGTAAAATAAGCTCATTGAGCTCATCTTTTAAAATGTTGTTGTCGTGGGACGGAGGGATATACAAAGAAACGTAAGTGCGCTCGGTAGGTAGTTTAACTTGCACAGCTAGCGCTTGCAAACTGGTGTTAATTGGTATTTTTGAATGTGGGATATTTTTGCACACTGCGACTGCAACTCCGCCCCAACCGGTAGTTGGTGTTGGGTGCAGACAGTAAAAATCATAATCAGTTGAGAAGGATGGGCATTTTGGTTGACAAAGGGTTTCCTGAAGACAGATTACGTCGGGTTGGCGGGTTCTTGCTAGTAATTGAAGTTCGGCGCGCCTTGCGCGATAACCTCGTAAGTTCCACTGTAACGCGGTGACTTTTTGAAGCGGTGGGTTAGGGTTACTATTAGTGTTTTGGCTGCCTGTGTTAGAACTATTTGGATGGTTATTATCTGCGAGGTGAATGGGACTTGCAAGATTAGTTTGACAGTTGAATGTTAGTTGATCGGGTTAGCAACAGGCAGACTTACAAAGAGTCTCTTTAGAGAGTGGGGTCTATCCATTCCGATTCGGTTGAATCATGAGTAGGAGAGATGCAAAATTCGGATACGTTGATGTCCTATGTACGATGTGCTTTGATGTTTGACGGGTTCTTAGCTGTCGTTTCCTTTTTCGATGTCAGTCGTTCATTTTCTTCGGGAGAGCTTCCGGATGGTTTCTTCGGGGAATGAGAGGTCTTTCGATGGTCGTGTGGAGTGTTTGGTGATTTATCATTGCTTCGCTGTGATTTTCCTGCAGCCGACTCTCCGGAAGTTTTTTTCAGGGGAGGCGAGCTTCTTCCTTGATCTAGCGTGGTGGTAGGCGAAATGTCCTTGCTTCGCTGACGCTTGGCACTTTTGTGTTCTTCGGTGGTGTCCATTTTGTCTTCTGTTTCAGTTGGTTTTCCTGCGACTCGCTGGTTATTTTTCTTCAGGTCAGCAACCTCTTTGATGAGATTTTGTAGCAATGTTCTCAACTTTGTTATTTCCTGGTCCTTCGCTTCCAGTTTCGTCATCAAGTCCTTAACTGTCGGGGTGGGTGTTGATCCTTGTTGCTTCGCGGCTTCGTGTCTCTTTCTAGCTTCGGCATAGGAAACATCCTGATCGACTTTGATTTTCACGATGTTGACCTCGTCAATTTTTACCGGGCAGTCCCTTGATCTCGAGCTGTGTTGCCCACTACAGTTAATGCAGAGGGGGTCAGCTTCGCAAGGTGTAAATTCTGCATGCTCCGAGGAGCAATCCGCACACAATTCGCTATGGGTACAATACTTTTTGGTGTGTCTGAACCTATGACACCTCGTACACTGTAATGGTGAAGGATAATAGGGGCGAGGTTGTACTCTTACGTACCCGAAGTAGATGACATCAGGAACGGTCGTTCCTTGGAACGTCAACACCAAAGTGTTTGTTGGTATGACATTTTTCCTGTTTTTAGGGTCCCTTTTGGTGAAACGCCGTACTTCAATAACCCGCTGGGCGCTGAGATGAGAAACCATTTCGGTGTCCGAGATTTGTCGTCCATACTTGCATGTCACGATACATTTCCTCACGTTTAGAGTTTCATGGAAATCAATGTTGATAGCGGTGCCATCAATCAATTCGCGTAGCTTCATCAGTTTTTCAATTTGCCGCTTCTGTCGAACTTTCAGCACGTATCGGGATCCTCCCGCTTCTGGCCGAGCGTCCTCGATAACACCCACTGCTTGCTCAATCGATTTTTGAATAATAAACGGATCGTCTGGAAGCGCGTCTTTATCGGTTGCCGGTTTCAACAGTAGAATTGAAAGCTCCCCGTTGATCGGATCCATCCATTCCGGTTGTCTCCGACCAGCGAAACTGCCATCGACTGTGTTTGAAACATTGTCATTTCCATTCGCCCACGCTTTTTTCCCTGGGATATCAGGTGGGAACGGGTTCCCCGTGATTGCCCGAGATGGCCCTGAGGCCATCGTCAGGCCGCTATCGCTGGATGGATAATGTGGCTGCTACACGTGTTGCCGTTGATGGCGGCTGATGAACAACAATACAGAGAAAACGAGAGGCTTACGAACACGAGATGGTTGCTCACTATTGTTCCGGGAAACAATAACCGTATGGTGCTTAAAAATGTGTCTGATGTCGATTCAATTCACTTTTTAACAAGTTTCGGTCCAAATGAAAACACTTTTGTTTGTCGATTAATCTGAGAACACTTCAACCTTTCCCTGACCAACCAAATTTAGTCCGCTCCACAGAATTAATACAACGCACGAAAAGCAAAAATAGTCCAGATCTCTGTCTCCAGATAAAGAGTATCGACTGTCCTCTTCCACGTCACAGAGCGAACTGAGTTTGGTATTGGTGATTTGTTGGTTAAGCAATGAAAATAACCGAATAACTAGATTTGTTATTACATCATGAAGTCATCGAACAATGAAAAAATTATGAACAAGAAATGTTATTAATTTGTTATTCAATACCTTTTGGATAACAAATACAGCACTTGAAATTTTAGGTATGCATTTATTATTAAAATAACAAGACTTGTTATATTCTAGGTGTTATTTATACAAAATTATGATATTCGTTTTCGATATTTTGCCTCTTATTACCAGCTATAAGGGCATACCAAGATATGGTAGTATTTAAGATATATACCTTGATATGTTATTCACTTGTTATTTTCTTCTGCTCGGATACCAAAGCTTTCCAAGCGCAATCATGGCGTTCACTATGTCATCTAGACACCATGATTATTTTTATTTTAATTTCGTATATCGAAATAACATTCTATGTTCCTCAAACAATGTCGACTCTAATGCATTTTACTGACATCATGCACCATCTTTGAATGTCATGCTTCATATCAGTATTCCATGCATCATCTTTACGGCGGCCATGCATCATCTTTATGGCGGCACGCAATTGGAATTTTATGCACCAACTAACTCGAGAACCATCATCAAATTCCCCGCACCATCTTAGCATTCTATATATGTATCAAATTATAATTACTTGTGACGCATGCACCATCTTGCGGTTTCCTTAATCATCAAGATAAATACTTCTCACATCACAAACAATTTAAAAATTCTATGCACTTTCTTGATGTTCATTGTATCATCCAGGCATCTTATATGCCACACTTGAATTATTGCACCAATTTTGTAATTCGTACATCAAAATAGCAGTCCGTTGCCCAGTTTGAGAATCACTTAACCACCTGGAAGACTTCTTGGAGAAATTTGTGGAAGTATTTTAAAAGATTTCCCTGTAGAAATATCAAGAGTAATCCCTGGAGGCATTATTAAAGGAATGCTAGGAAGAATTCCTAGAGGAAGCCCTAAAAACTGAAATATTTCCTAAAGGAGTTCCTAGAAGAATTCCTGTAGAATTTCCTGGGAGAACTTTCGAAGCAATTGCTAGAGAAATTCTTGAAGGAACTTATGGAGGAATCGTAGAGGAATTCCAGGATAAATCCTTAGAGGAATTTTAGGAGGAATGCCTGGATGATTTCTTGGATGAATCTGTGGAGAGACTCCTTGCAAAATTTCAGAAGGAATATTTGGAAGAATTTCTGGAGGAATTGCTAGAGTTCAATGACGAATCCCTGGAGGAATATTTGGAGGGATTTCTGAAGGAATTCTTGGAGGAGGTCATTGACGAAATTCTGAAGGAAGCCCTGGGGGCATTCCTGAAGGAATCATTGGAAGAATTCCTGGAGAAATCCGAGGACGAATTTCAGGAGGAATCTGTGGGGGCATTCCAAGAGGAATTACTCATGCAGAAAAATCTACGGTAAAATTAACAACATTTGATTTTTTTTCCATTTTATATGACAGAGAACAGACATCCAAGTCCAATCTAATTTTTTTTGTAAGGAATATTTCATCGGCATCACAAGTAGCAATTGTGTAGCGCTACAATCATTTAGTTTCTCATACTAATGTAATTGACCACTTGAAATGTTTCATTTCACCACTGACTGTGGAAATATGGTGTTTGGCGGCGCTCATGTTTTCATCGTGGATTAGTTTGTATGTACACTGTGGTGCATAATTGATCGGACAAACGCCGATTTTCATACAAAATGGCCAAGTTTAAGATGCTGTAACTATGGTTTGCTTTGTTGGATTGAGCTCAATTTTTGACACGGAACTACAAATATGCTGAATTTTGTGTATACAAAGTATAAAATGTTTTCGTTCACAGGTCTGGGCGTGGCAAGGCGTTGAAAATATTGCAAAAGTGATCGGACAGCGGTACCCCTTTGATTTACACGCGTGCCGCTGTCCGATCACTTTTGCCATTTTTTCAACGCCTTGCCACGCCCAGACCTGTGAACGAAAACATTTTATACTTTGTATACACAAAATTCAGCATATTTGTAGTTCCGTGTCAAAAATTGAGCTCAATCCATCAAAGCAAACCATAGTTACAGCATCTCAAACTTGGCCATTTTGTATGAAAATTGGCGTTTGTCCGATCAATTATGCACCACAGTGTACATACAAACTAATCCACGATTTAATATGAAGTCATTATCTCGATCCTGATAAAATGTGATAAACATTTCATACATACACTGTGGTGCATAATTGATCGGACAAACGCCGATTTTCATACAAAATGGCCCAGTTTGAGATGCTGTAACTATGGTTTGCTTTGATGGATTGAGCTCAATTTTTGACACGGAACTACAAATATGCTGAATTTTGTGTATACAAAGTATAAATGTTTTCGTGCATTGCTTTGAAATCATCACCATTCAAACCGTTTTACAGAGCCCCAATATGGAATACTTGTCGCTGTTAGCACCACAGCATGATTAAACACTTTCTTAGAAGTTAATATTGCGTGTAACACAATGATTCTATTTAGCACCATGATCATATCTTGCACCATCATTGCGGTGTCCCCTTAAGCAAGATCCCTGCGCACGCTAGTGAATAAAATTGAATATTCTGGCTGTTAAACACCACAAAATTGCAACAAAAGGTGACCGAGCAGATAGTGGTACAAAACCTTGGTACCTACACTGCTCGTACAGAAAAATCTTTCGGCAAATACAGCTCTAACAAATGCTTGTCACGAATCTCAAAATTCCCGAAGGAATTTAACAAGGGATCCTTGGAAGAAATTCTAAAGCATTTTGTAAAGGAGCATTTACGTTATGGCAATAACGATATTGTGTATGTCCCTTGCTCAAAATATTAACATTTGAATCAACCATGCATATTTTTGAGAGGTTTATTCGTTATTTGGTGAGAATCAGTAATATTTGCCAAAAATTCCGAGCTTTGTATCGAAAACTCAGTTTTCATGCAGTTTTTATTGTATTAGTACATTTTGGAATACATATAAAATAAAAATAAAATACATTCGATGTTATGTAAAATTCGATTTCATAGACATTTGAAAAACTGAAATGTCCACTAAATCGAGATATATGTACATGTATATAAAGGGGGTGGCCAAAATGTTTGGGATAGGCAACTTTTTTTTTCTCTCACAAAAAAGTTCAACATGGTGCAACTTTTCATAGAGTGCTAAAAAAATTCTTAAATTTTGACTGTTTGTCAACCTATTATGTGTGCATCATCGGTACAAATTTGAGCTCCATTGGTTAATCGTTCGCGAAGCTAGAACCGTTCTCGTAAAACACTATTTGCTAGACAACTAATTTTAAAACTGTCATATCTCGGAAACCAGTAAATTCAATGAAATTTTGAACATTTATCGGCAATACATAAATGCTTCAAAAGTTATTCAAACATAGGTACCGTGACCGGCCCTTATTCTGCGCAGTCCCTAATTCGGCGCACTTTCTCGAATATACCACAAAATCACGGACGCTAGTTCAATATTAGCTTCAAATATATTTTTTGAATATTGCTTCAATAGTAATGAAAAAGTTTGTGAAGAAAAAAAAATTCAAATCAACGATCATTATTTTGTAAAAAAATAAAATGATGTTGCAAGTACTATAAATTGCCTGAAATCTGTGACCGTTAGCGAAACTGCTAAAAAGTTGCTTCATGAGCTGAAGCATTTTGCGACATAAATAATGAAGAGAATGTCTGCTTTTCCATGCGCATCCTGTACTGCTGTCTTCGAGGAATCAGAATCGGCAAAAAACAATTGAGTTTTCTTCTTCTTTTTTCAATCTTCTTGTTCTTCTTAGGTGCGCAGAATTAGGAACCGGTATTAAATGGTGGTCCTAATTCTGCGCAGACATTTCAACACTAAGTTTTGAACATATAATTAATAAACGAACATCATATAAATGCCACCATAGTTATAACTAGGATATTCTATGTTTCTAGCAATCCGGTGATTGTAATTACGACTCAACAAGTTAGTTTATGAACTTTGAAGGCTAATATACGATTTTTCAATTTTTGATCTGATAGTTCGACCGGACTAACCACTTGTTTTAAACATTTGCTATCAACCTCTGGGGATTCATGCAAGCATTCGTCAAATGCGATATATGATGTGAGTTTACATGGAATTTTCTTAAACAGTGGAAACCCTGGAGTTAGACAAGAAAGAAGTCTCAGTTTGCAAACAAAGATTGTGCCACCTTGTCATGGCGAAAAAGTTTATATTACCGTGAAACGGGGTATCTTTGATAATGCGGGTAACTTTGATAGTTCGGCAGGCATTGTGTAATTTATCTTATAACTATGATTCCTTCAACCAGTTAAGAAAAAGGTAAACGTAAATCAATTCTATACATATGAAAGTTTATCTTACACGTATTTTCATTAAAATCTAGTTTATATACAACTTTTTGGACAAAAAATAAAAATTGTTGATATTTTTGTCATTTATTAACCCCTTCAAACAATCTGCTATACGACTTCGTTACAACTATTTTTTCAATGAATGGACGCTTATTCTCGATAGATTCATCATAGTAGATTCCAAATCCGGCCTTGAATCTCTTAACGAAGTGTGTTTTAACGAAATGGAAGCAATTTTGTAAATTGGGATATTAATCTCCATACATTGATAAACGCCTAAAAGTATGCAATGCCCTTGTAATTTCATGTAGATAAATATGTGTTGTTAAAAATTTGTTAATAAAACATTAAAAAACTACCCAAAAAAGCAAACTAACCATGAATAACATGTAATTATATGTTGATGTACCGTTAAGCATTTATTATTACAAAGATAATGATTTTTGATAGCTAAATTTATTGTGTTTTGCACTCAATACTCCACAAACTCATTTTTATATGTAGAATTAAGTAAAAAATCAATGTTATGATATAAAAATTCTATCTAATATATTCCACAAGCCTTCTCTCATCATGTTCATACTCCTAAGATTTCGATGTGTGTTTATTTTTTGAGATTTGATGTGTTTTAGGGCATTATCAAAGTTACCCCAAAATGAAAATCTGATTTTCGGTTATATGAAAAACTAAAAGTTATCCAAAATATTTCAGATTATCGAATCTTGTAATTCCAATTGATAACTGATACCCCAGTACTTGTTTTAAAAATATAAAACTCGGGGAAATACTGTTACATGTAAAAATATTGGGAAAATTCGCTGAAAAACTATCAAAGTTACCCCATTTTACGGTACCTTTAGAAATGAAAGTGAATTTTACTAAAATGTGCGTATGCGAATAGCTAAAAAGCTTTACGTAGTAGTATTAGATAATGCTACAAAATCCTTTTGTGTATTTCCCTTTGCTTAGTAATCAAAGTAGGTAGTATCAATGTTGAGGACATGCAAAGTTCCAATATGGTCGTAATGTCGTATAAAAGTTGAAAATGAAGAATTCAATTGAATTTCATCTATGAATCATGTTCTCATTACAATATGTTATCTTTTTAGAGTTTTTCCCATGTGCGCAGAATAAGGAACATTTCAAAAAAGGGTGCGCAGAATTAGGAACAGAGACACACTTTAGAATTTTCATAATTTTACATATAAATTGAGTGTTTTGTATAAGAATTATATTTTTCCCTCATTTACAAAGCTAATAACTATGTGCAGTCAAAAATTCAACCAAATCCGTTCGATTTGGAATTTGTTACAGCTGATTGAAATTGAAAAAGTCTTAGATACGCAGAATATGGGCCCTCCACGGTAGTTTTTGAACGTTGAAAAAAGTAATGATGGATTGACACTTTTTGGATCTTTCTCGAAAAAAGGTATTTTTTACATCAATGTCATTAAATTTTAGTTTCGATATCCAAAGGTTTTTGACTTATGTTCTCAAGATATCTCTAGTCACCTTTTTTACCTCTATAAAAGTACCTAGTACCTAGTGTAGGTAGTTTTTAGGTAACAATAGTAGCGGTCGGATTTTAATATATAAGCGGGGTGAATGCGATGACTTCTTCAGTGGATAACTGACACTGAGGAAGATTACAAGTGGTAGTCGAAATACGCGTATCTGTCAAAGGATAAGCAACATACGAAACTGATTACACTCATTCATAGAGGGTATTCTTCTTAGAGGGTTCGAAAAGTCGGTACAAGGAAAAGAATGTTCAAATTGACCCGTAACGTTACATGTTGTTTCCTTATAAATATTTGTTATTTACAATATTATCCTAAATTTGTTAAAAACCTAGCTAGGGATAGTTAATATGAGCATGCACACTATAATAAATAAATAAATAAATAATTTAGCACAAATCAAATTCTAAATGTTATATTAAGATTCACAACAAAAGTTGTAAAATACATTTCAAACACGACACAAAATACACTGGAATCTGCTGCAGGGGATCATTTCGAACGGTTGTCGCGAGTTAGATAAAGGACTATCAAAACGAGAGGAAAAAGGGGAATATCGCAAAAGGGTAGATGACTGGCATATCGCGATAGAAGCTTCGATCTCTTTCTTACTGTAATAGCCCAGAGAAACAGAAGTTAACTGTCGGCTGTAATAAAAAATCAGGGATCCACCCGATAAATTAAAGTTGACCTATTTGGTCTTGGAAGCTTTGAAATAAGTATCCCGAAGCAACGGAATAAGCCGTCATCAAGTGAATCAGGTATGATGTCCTATGCCAAGAGTAGTTAAATTCACCCTGCGATCATACCCAGTGAAAGCCCTAATATTTAACCTCAAATTGGTGCCCCTTTGTGCTATTAGGACCCAGCAATCCTTGGCCTCAACCCGCAATCTAAAGGCCAAAGCTCACCCTGGTCCAAGTCCAAGCATCGTGACCAAAACGCCGTAGACGAGAGAACCCAGGTGACACGTCGGACGCAGGTTTTTCCTGACAGGAAAAGGGCATTAGAGTCTCTGAGATCCCCTGTAATCCCACAACGACGTGGGCTCATCCAGCCCGTTGTAAGGAAGCCGAAGTCACCGATAGATCCATCATCGGTTCTGCAACTACCCGTTCGCCACCCACCATCCCCCCGCAGCAGTACCACCATCGACGCCAGCCGGCCAACGCTCCAACATATACACCCACACACCCACCCAGAGTATTTGTGAGTAGCTTGAATAAATTAAGGTTAAAACTGATAACTTGGTGTTGCCATTCACTGAGCCTTGATTAGCCCCTCGAAGTAAGCCGACCCTGCAGAGCCGGGAGTCCACGCTCAAGCTTTCTGGTATTCAGGTGCAAGCCAAGGATCCGTCTGACCCCAGAGTGACAGACATTTAAAAAATTAGTTGTTTCAAAAGATAGTGTTATGCCAAAATAGTTCTAGCTTCGAGAAAGATCAACCAATCGAGCTCATTGTGCCAATGATGCATATATGATAGGTTGACAGTCAAAATTTGAGATTATTTGATGCACTCTATGAAAAGTTACAGTTTGTGTAACTTTTTTGTGAGAGAAAAAAAAAAGTTGCCTATCCCAAACATTTTGGCTACCCCCCGTACCTCCTGAGCAACCAGACACCGGTACTATCGTTACTCTTCTGTGTCATGCGTGCTACTTGAGTAGTGAATGATGTAGTGAATCACCAGTGAGTTGGTCTTTCAACGTTTTATCCTTTCGTTTTGACACTGGACGTTTCGGCATTCGGCGTTTTGTCACCCAACCTAGATTATTGATTTATTGATAATTAAATGAGTTAAATAAGTGAATAAGCAGGTGAGGTCTAAGCTGTTGAGCGTGTGAGTTAGTGATGCTGGTAAGTTTAGTGAATGAGCCTGTTAGTGAGAGAATATGTAAGTAGATAAGTGAGTTAGTGAGTGATGTAGTGAATTGATACGTTAATGAGTGAGTGAGTTTTTAAGTGAGTGAACGGGTGAGCAAGTGAACGGATGAATGGGTGAGTGAATGAGTTAGTGAGTGAGCATGTATGTGCGTGACTTTTGACTACACATACTACCAACTGACTTACACGCACACTCTTGCACTTATCAACTCATTCGCTTATCAACTTACTCACTCACTCACTTACTCTGCACACTCTCGAAATCCACTCTCCAAGTCACTTCATCATTAATTCACTCACTCACTCACTGAGTGAGCATCAGTTTAATCACTAATCAACTTACTTACTAATTTATCCACTTTTCATGTCACTCATCCATCAATTCTCATTCAAAATTTCATTTTAATATCAATTCACTCGCCAAAGCACACATTTTCAACTCACTAACTTATCGACTTACCAACTCAATAACTCATCTTACTAACAACAAAAAAAACTCATTCAACATCTCACTAATATATTCATAAACTAGCTCTTTCACCAGCTGAGCTTTATAGGAAGGCCTGGCGCCTGGGCGCTTAGTTTTCTTTGTGTAATTTTCAGTAATATTGATGTTTTGTTACAATCTTTTGTGAGACAAGTGAGTTAATGGATAAGTAAGAATAGTACGGCCCAACTGTCAAATCCAACTCACGGCGTCTTTTCCACGAAATTTTATATCTAAGAATTTAAATTTAGTAAAACATGTTTTGTATGCGAAAACATGTAATGTTTAGGACCCCCAACAGTGCATTTTAAATTTAATCAACTTAGAGAATGCAAGTATTCTCCTTTATGTGCCGAAACATAAGTGATTACAAAGCTAGTGACTTAGAACGACAGTACTACAACTAGTGCTAGGTTACTCTAGCTGTCCTGACTTGGATCCCCGAAAATGATTATCGTTTTGGTATCACACTCGAACCTCCATTTAGGTAACGAGTCGGAACTGCCTAAACAGATTTTTTTACCGTTTTAGGGTGTTTCAGAGCGTTTCAAGAGGTACTAGAGGGCTTTTAGGGGACCTAATATGCTCTCAGGTGAACTTCACGGGAGTTGCACAGGCGTTCCAAAGCGATTCAAGGCGTTTCAGGAGGTTCCAGAGGTATTTCAGGGGGCTTCAGTGGCTTTCAGGTGCGTTTTAAAGGGGTTTGAGAGGCGTTTCAAAGCGTTTCAGGTCGTTTTAGGGAACTTCAGGAGGTTTCCGGTGAGTTTGAGGGAGTTTAAGAGGCTGGGAGGTGAATTCCACGTTTCAAGGCGTTGCAGGGCCTTTTAATGCGTTTCAGGAGTTTCAAGGGGGGCTTGAGGGGGCTTCAGAGGTTAATTTCACGGAGGTTTCATGAGGGTTGCAGAGGCTTATCAAAGTGTTTCATGGCGTTTTAATACGTTAAAACGTAAAGTGTATTTCAGGAGGTTTCACAGGGGTTTTAGGGGGCTTCAGAGGATCTCATGTGAATTTCACGAAGGTTTTAAAGGGGTTTAAGAGGTGTTCAATGCGTTTCAAGGCGTTTCAGGTCGTTTCACGGCGATGACCTATACTCAAGGAAGTTCTTGGAGATCCTCAAACTGACAACGAATTCATCACATGACAGCACATAGTTGCATGAGGCTATGCAAGCATAAATTTCATTCATAAAGCTCCAATAGATCACTGATTATCTACGCTTGTGGATCAGATGGCTTTAACTCCAGAGACTTTTTTTTGTCTGTATTAACGAGATTTTTAACCTTAGGCTAGTTCATCTCGGGGACCCACGCTTTACTTCCCTTCCGAAGGAAGAACCCACATTTTGTGAGTATGTCGGGAGTGGGATTCGATCCCAGGTCCTCGGCGTGATAGTCTTGTGTTCTAACCACCACACCAGGTCCGCTCCACAACTCCAGAGACCTCTCGGATACTCTTAAACAATCATAGAACCCATCACTTGATAGAACATAGTTGCCTGGGCGCTGGGGCTGTGTGAGTATAAACCTCATTCTTCATTCTCTTAGATACAACTAGAAGCCCTCGTAGATCCGATGACCTATATGCAAGGAAGTTCTTAGAGATCCTCAAACTGACAACGTACTCACCACTTGACAACACATAGCAACACGAGGCTGTGTAAGCATAAATTTCATTCATAAAGCTCCAAAAGATCTCTGATTACGCTTGTAGATCAGAAGGACTTAACTCCAGTTCTCGGATACTCTTAAATTTTTAACCCTTTTTTTACTTTTACTGTTTTTTCCCGAAAATCAACTTTATCTGTAATCTTGAGTACTCCAACTGCTCTGAACATGATCAAATTCCGTTTACGTAACGTTACCTAAATGGACCCTAATTAAATGGAGGTTTCAGAGTAAACGTCTTTTTTCTTCTGTATGGGCATCTTACACCAGTTCCCCTCATCATACCATCGCTGGAGTATCCTAGCTGCGTGGGGTTGCTGCTTGGTGGTGGCGAGCGTTGGGAGGGTGGCATCGTCATTTCTCAGAAACGAGAGCGCTGAACTGAGAGCATCTCCGAAAGGATATGCTGCTAGCTATAGCATCAGCCGCGCGAATCCGCTCCAAGAACGATGCGATGTGCTCCCCCATAGGTATTGAGGAGAGCTTGTGTGCGTGCACGCGAGCCGCCTCGCATCATGATGTTGCTTCCGCGCCGCACGCGTATCGCCGCACACGCGGCGAGAAGAGTTCACAGCTCACGTTTTTATCATCAAACAGTTTCGTCGTCGTTGGTTAGGCAGGCAGGTAATGGGAGGCAGACAATAATAAGGCATTAAGTGCACGAGCTAAAGGTATATGTTTTTGTTGTTTCGACGACGACTTGATATGGACGAACGAGGAAGAAGCACAAGAGAGCGCGAGTAAACGAGTGCGCGCGGGTTTTTCGTTCGGTTTAGAAGATGCGAGAGAACAATCCCCCAGCAGACAAGGTGGGTCGCGAAGTGTGAGCGAGACGGCACCACTCAAGGGTGGGGGAATTGTGTAAAACCGTGCAAAAATCTAGAGGAAGCTTCAGTTACATTCATAGATTTACTTAAGATCGGTTCGGTTCCTGAAGTCCTCTTCCCCCAGTTTTGTGTATTGTGTGTTCACGGTGTGTTATCATCATCAACATCGGTCAATCTGAGAATCCGTTCAAGCGGTGTGGCGTAGGAATATTCGCTCGCAGACAGAACTGAGACCTAAGTGTCTTTCAAACTCGGTGTGACTCGGGACCCACAATTCGAACAGAATCCGGAACTTCCCGGGCCAAATCGGGAATCGAAGGGAAAACAGTATTGAAAGTGCTCCAGCGGGAGGCGAGCGTGTATTGTTGTGTGGCGAGGCGCGAGTGATCTTCTGACTCTCCTTTTTCGCGGTGGCTGGTTCCACCACTCAAGGAAGAACAAGGAGTTCACCCACGAAAACAGCAAGGAGAAATTAAAGTCGAATTTTTCGGTTTACGTTTGGTGCGTGTCTCTGCGTAGGCAGCAGAACGAAAACAGTGCAAAAGTACGGCCCAACTCAATCAACAGGATTTCCACACGTCTTCTTTCATTAAAAAAAAAATAAAGTCGAGGAAATTGTTTGTGTGACTTGTGGTGGCAGTGAGTGAAGTGAGCCAACAGGAAGAATTCCAATCCTGAGCAATAAAGGAAAAGAACGGTGCGTGTGAGTTCAAGGATAATAATTACATAATTTTCCGGGATAAGCAGAAAGCAGAGCAAGCAGAGTAGGCCCTGATTTACAAGAAGGAGTCGAAAACAGCGTGAAGGATTCCACTCTCAACAACAGGTAAGCACATGGATCCCAGTAGGCATAATAAACAGAAGGCTGTGAAAAGGTCGGTTGCTTTGATGGTGTCGTTCGGTCGGTCATAGAGGTCAACGGACCAGGAGGCGTGTGCCGCAACGCAAGGACCGCAAGTGCGAAAAGGGTACGGTACAGAGTCCCTTTCGCTTCTCTGTTGTGGGTTGTCAGAAAATCACACGGTTCATTCATCGTTCGTGTCAATTCGTCGTCGTCGTCGTCCGTCCCAGATTGTTGGTTATGCACAGCAGGGAGGACCTACTCGAGCGCACAGAGAGGCGTTGACGTTGTTTTGGAATTAGAACGCTGTTTTGACCGCAAAGTCATTTTTAAATGAGGGTTTTGTTGTTTGTGGTATGGCTTCCTGTTGGAAGTTAGGTTTTCCTTGGAGATATACTTTGTCTGCTTGGACAGGTACCTAGATCTAAGACGTTTTGCTTTTTTTTCAAAAATTAATGTACGATGTATTTATTTGTTTGCCAAAAATACACGATTTTAACAAAATTTGAAAATATTACTGATTCGTGGGTGGTTTTTTATGCAAACCTTATCATATATCTTAGTATGTTCAAGTAGTTTATGTCAGTATTCCTTAAAGAAACTTTAACATACACAAGCAGTGTCCATATAAGCTTAATAATTCACCTAAAATCTTTATGTGTAGAAATGCTACTAAAAGCTCCGGAAGAAACTGTGGAACTAGTGGCCAAGAGGCCAAATGAATAAGGCCGCAAATGTTGTGCAATGCCAATTTCAACGTTTGCATTCGCTAGACTGAGAAAGCCAGCCCCTCAAAAACATATCATTTTCTGTCGAAAATCTCCAGCGAAAACTTCTCCCAAGAACTTTTTCATGGATTCCTCCACAAATTATTACTAGAATTCCTTGAGGAATCTCTCCTGTGATTCCTTTGGAAAATTTTCCTGGATATCTTCACGAATTTCTATGGAGATTCCTCAAGAGATACGTTTTGGAATTCTACTGAAAATTTATACAGAAATTTCTGTACGGGGGTTTCTTTGTGACTTTCTCTAGGAATTCTTCTACGGATTTTCCTTGGGATGCATCTAGTGATTCGTCCACAATCTTCTTCAGTGATTCCATAAGCTGCTTCCTGGAAGTTATGCAAATATTTACCCTTGGGTTCCTCTGGAGATTTCCTCAGAGATGCCTCCAGTTATTCCTCCAGAAACTTTCTAGGGATGTCTCCATGGACGACTACTCCAGAAATTACAGCAATTCTTCTAGGGATTTTGTTAGAAGTTCATTCACGGATAAATTCAGAGATTGTTGTAGAGATTTCCCATGAATTTACCCAGGAATCATTGCTTCAGCTATTCCTTCAGCTATTCCTCCAGAAACTTACTCCAGGGATTCATCCATGAACTTGTTTTCGATCACCACGCAATCATTTGACTTATTTGTCTATAACTCAGTTCAGAAGCCCAATATTACAATGTGGTGTTCGGCAAACTTGTGGATTAGTATTTTTCCTACAATTATCACCAAGGACGCCATAATATAACGGCGTAAAAGTGTTAGTACCACCTACTCATACTAAACGATCGGATTTTTCGATCGTTTAGTATGAGTAGGTGTTTAGTGCTCTCACACCGTAAATATTATAGTTAGGATATGGCGTCCTTGGTGATAATTGTAGGAAAAACATTAATCTACAAGTTTGCCAAACACCACATTGTAATATTGGACTTCTGAACTGAGTTATAGACAAATGAGTCAAATGATTGCCAGGTGATCGAAACCTTCCTTGGTCTAGGGGCTTCCCTACGGATTTCCCCTGGGGATTTATCCAGAATTAATTCTAGGAATTTCTCCAGCGATAGCTCAAGGCATTTCTACAGGATTAATCAAAAGGTTCCTCTAAGGGCTCCAAATATTTCTCCAAAGATTCCACTGAGGGTTTCTCTAGGTTTTCTCCACAAATAGCTTAAAGCACTAATCAGATGTTCATCAAGGGATTTGTGCAGTGATTTATCTAGGGATTTTTCTAGGAGTTTTTATAGAAATGCATTATGAAATTGTTTCAGGGATTCACCAAGGAAATTCTCCAGGTATTTCCACAAAAATTCAGGAATTTCTCTAGGAATGTCTTCAGGAATTTACCTAGAGATTTCTCCAGTATTGGATTGGCTGCCTCTAGTAATTCTCAAACAAAATACTCCATGGCTTTATTCAGGAACTCTTCTTGGTATTTCTCTAGTGATTCCCCCAGAAATTACTTCTAGAATTTCACCTGGGAATCCTCTAAGGTTTCTCTAGGACTTTCTCCGGAAGCTTCTCTAGGGATTTCGCCAGAGATGATACAAAGAATTCCATCAGAAACTATCCGAGGTATTTACCCCGAAATGACTAAACCTTTACCCTTGATAAAGGCCAAATAAATTAGGCCGAAACGTCGGGCAATGCCAATTTATTCGTTTGGATTCCCTAGACTGAGAAAGCCAAATCCTCCAAAAAATCTTAAAATATATTCAGAAATTCCATCACAGAAACTGCTCCAGCAGCTACCCAGATAGCACACATAATCCGTTGAAGAGGATGAAGAGAATTGTCTGATCGATTGCTGAACAATAACTTAAACCTAAATGTTGAGGTTTTACTTGAAGTTTATATTCTTAGAACGATTATAGCAAATGCGAAACAATGTTACTTTAAGCTTCCAAAATTGACTTGTCTGGCGAACGGCGGGAAAAGTCACCACCAAACGATGAGCTACTATTGCAAGACATGCGATTTATTCTTACTCATTGGATCGCAATCCACAAAAACTACACCAATCAGAAGTGTAAAGTTGAGCTTAACTAAATGAGTATAATGATATCACAATTAGTTGAATTACCGCACAAGAAACGGCTCTGGTACCTGGAACCGTGATGAACACTTTTTGATCGCTAAAATCAGTTGATCGATGGTGTAGTCGGTGCTTGCTTTGTCTGGTCATGCTTAGTGTTAAACTTTAAAATGTCAATAACTAATAACCAGCCAGATTTGAAAACTTGAAAATAGGGGGCAAAAATTTTAACAAGGGGGTGAATTTCGAAAATATTGAAATGAAATTCGCCACAACTAGGGTAATTTTCCAATTGTTGCACGGCTAAAAATTTGCCAATTGTTGCACACCTCATAAGAATAACATGGAGTGTGCAACATTAGGCCAGTTTTTAGCCGTGCAACAATTGAAAAATTACCCTAGTTATTGATGAATTGTAGCAATGTTTAAGAGTTTCGAAATATTTCCTGAAGTTGGTAAATTGAAGTCGGAAAACTCTTCCAACGTTTTGATTTTTACCAGAGATTTTTAAATTTCCAGTTTTCTGACATTTTTTTGATAGAGTTCCGATAGATCCACCATCGTGAGATTGCTGAAATTTGCCACCCTACTTGAACATTGTTTGGAGTAGGTTCCTTTACAGCGTTGTGTTATAGTGCCTGCAAAAACGATGTTCAATTTCGTATTATTAAAATACTTTAAATTTTCAAACTGTTTTACTTTGAAGAAAAACTTACGACATCACCAAATTTTTAAAAAGTGTTCCTTTTTGTCATTTTAAAAAATATTTTTGAAAATTAAAAAAAAAGGTTTTCTTTAACGGTTTTTAAAAACTCTACAAGGTCATCAAAATGTTACTTGAGAGAGCAGTGACTTATACACTAACTTCTGAAACTCCCGTTCGGTTCCTTTTTTACGAAAATAGACAAATTATTCCGGGTGTTTCTGAGTTTCAATTTAGAAATATGAATAATCAATGATAATGGTAGATTTATCGATTTCAGAGCTACAAAAATTACTAGCATTTCAAAGTAAAACCACTCAAATCGTTTCCCAAATGCATTCCAGGAAGATCAATTTTACCTCAGATACGAACCAGCCAAGTGCTGTAAGTTTCTTAGACAAATCAATCAATTTAACCTCGTGCTTTATTTCAACCCGTCCTTTAGATTTGATTGTTCGATAATGCCATCATAACGGAACGAACTTCACAATCAAAATGACTTGCATTGAAATCAAATCGACCAACTTTTACGCAAAATGAGCAATTCATTCTTACTCGTAAAATTGCAATTCAAAGTCCATCCATCCATCAACTGTGTGAATCAGAAGTGCAGTCCAACGTCACGTAGTGGGTTCGATTATATTATATTCCGCTGATTAACGGTAAAGAATTACTCATGTAGCTTGAATCATGATGAAGTATAATTTTTGGGAAGGTACGCAGTAAATGCCTTCTCATATTTAGTCTTAATTTGAATTATGGGATGATTTATATTAAGAGACTTTTTCCTTCTACCAATACACAATCGTATGATTAATTCACTGCTTGAGAAAGACATACATCGAGAAAACAAACCGGTCGTCGTCAATTTCGAATTATTCCTGAAAAAAATCATTAACTCGATAGTCGATCCTAGTTGGTGTCAAGATAAAATCCTGAGTTTTTCATTTATTTTATTTGCACATTTTTATTCACATTAACAGATCATTAGAGTTTACCTTCAACCCTCGTTAGTTTGAGCGACACCTCATGCAAACCAACGGGAATCTTCTGGTAACCCGTACTTCTAGTGACTGTATTTGCCGTTTTGTCATGATTCTACGTTTTATTTTACCATATTCCATGAACAGTAGTTTTGAACGATGTGCACTGTGCAGATTGGTGAGGATTAAATTAGAACCTTGATAAAAAATGACGCCATATATGTTGTATGCAGTGTACTAAAAAAATACCACGTATGAAATCTCAGAATATTTTTTTTTTAAATTTCATTACGTCAAGCTTGGTCATGAACGTTAAACTAGTATTGAATATCACTTTGTTGTTTCAAGTTAATTTTTTTTATTGCTCTATTGTTCAAGTTCAGGTAAAATTCTGATTTTAGGAGAATAATATGCTTGCACTGTACGAAAAGAAAAAAGTTAACATTTTTTGATTTCCATACAAAAAAGCCATTTTTTTAGAGGTTTATATCTTTGGAGCCTATGAACCGCGGTGTTGTGCTGCTGTTGGGCCATGGCCCCGTGCTTACATTTCAGCTCCTCCCCCACTTAGTTTTGCTTAAAAAAATAAATAAAATCATTGCGAAACAAGGAAAAATCGATCCAGCGCACGTCTTGGCTTGATTTTTATCATAGACATTTCAAATTACGATTGTGCACTCCTAGTTATTAGGCCGTTCCAAGCCAATTCGGCGAAAAATTATTATTCAACATACAATTTAACCGAGTTTTTGTGATGAATTTGGCACAGAAATAAATATTGGTTTGATTTTAATACCTGGGGCCAGTGCTGAAAAATTCATTTCGTCTTATCTAAATTCAATCACCTACAGCTCATTTTAGAAGCTGAACCTGAGAATATAGTATATGAAAAACTTGTGCGGCTAGACCAGTTCTGCAAGAAAGTCACGGAAAAACCACTATTTTTCGAATATTTAAGGTAAATGTCACGGACTTCCTTCCAAAAATGCAAATGATATTCACGGTGAATATCATTTGGCATTTTTCAAAGGGTCTGTCCATAAACTACGTAGACTCTTAGGGGGGGACGGGGGGGGGGGGGGGTCTGGCGAAAGTATACGCTCCTTACAAATTTCAAAAAATTTGTATGAACGAAAGTCTACGGAGGGGGAGGAGGGGGTCTGAGATGGCCGAAAATGATTCTACGTAGTTTATGGACAGCGCCAAAGGTAGTCCGTGACATTTACATTAAGTAATCGAAAAATAGCGGTTTTTCCGGGACTTTCTTGCAGAATTGGTCAAGCCGCACAAGTTTTTCATATAACATATTCTCAGGTTCAGCTTCTAAATTGAGCTGTAGGTGATTGAATTTAGATATGACGAAATGAAATTTTCAGCACTGCCTGGGGCAGTTGTTTATAACCACAATTTAAGGTTGTTCATCAAGAAATTTAGCGGTAAAATTCTAAACATCCGCTCGAAAGTACCCTTCCGTCGGTTGTTTTACTTTGACAGTCGAGCAAACAAACGTTGTATTTGTTGTTTTCAGTTGCCGTTTATTGTTTGTTTTTAACATACTTTAGTTTAATTTAATCCAAATAATTGGGTAAAATAACAAACGGACTGTAACCAACCCCCTATTGGATAGTGCTATCGTATGATCAACCTGAGATTGTTCAATCGCAGCAGTCATTTGTTATTTGAAGACATTTGTAATGTTCACACAGTAATTCATTCTCGTTCAAACCTTCAACAAATACAGACATTATGAATTGTTAGTCTCAGTTATATTTTTCCGGTTCAAATCCACACTTGCCTTCCAAGACCCCCTCCCCCCCTTTCCGTCTTCTGTCCACTCCTTTAGTTATTCCTATAATTTATACCAAAATAAATATTGCGTAATATGAATAATTTTAATTTGATTATTTTTTGAAAATTGTTTCAATTTGCGAAACATACAAATTCATCAACTTTTAACATAAAGAATGCATACGATGGCTTGCCCTCGGTGCGATGCTTCCATGGTGTGGTCTAGGATGTTTGTAATGAAACTAATTTTTTGGCCTTCGTTTGGTGGTGCTGTTTGGTGCCGTGGTGCGTTCATGGGTATGGTGGTATCATGACCCTTGAGATTTGTATGCGTTGCATCAGAAGTTTCCTGTGGAGAGAGGCACTGATGGTTTTCCGTACAACCCTTTGGATGAATCCTGTAATCCTCCAATACTACGACTGGTCTGACTCCATCGAAAACTGATGTTTTTTGGGGTTACGATGAATTGCTAAATAATATTTATGAATAATGACATTTTTTCGCTAGTATCATGCCAAACATATTTAACCTACCTTGAAACAATCGTTTAGGAATAATTTCGAAATTTAGTTTTCAATTACTATAAAAGGCTAAAACATGCGGAGCAAAACTGTTTCGTTTCGTCAAAAATGTTTTGAATATCGAAGAATGGTGGACTTTGTAAATAAAGCTAAATGGTAAATTAAACAAACTGAAATTTCAGTTTATTTGCTAAAACCAATTTGATTTTTGTTTTTTTTTTCTTTAAATAACATATTAGTTTGAGTCTACCATCGATTTTGTAAAATCAAACATTATGCTTTATTTCCGGTATGGAAACAACCCTAACTTTACTTTATGTAAACTGATGTGGTAGTAAAAATAACAAACGTTTGTTTCAGAACAACCGGCTGAGTTTGTTGTTATGTGGTAATAGGACAGATCGTTGAAGTACTAGATTTGTAGTAATGAGCTGAATTTTTGTATGGTGAGAAGGTCAATTCCCCGTTTCTGCAATGAAATAATGCAAAAAGCGTGGGTATTATGATTTCTTGCCTAATTTGATGCTGTTTGAGCAAAACTTTGAGCAACAGTATTATTGTTTTCTCCATTTCTTGCAACACAAACAACATAGTTAACCAAAGTTTTGCTCAAACAACATCAAATTGGACAAGGAATCATAATATCCACGCTTTTTGCACCATTTCATTGCAGAAACGAAGAATTGACCTTCTCACCATACAAAAATTCAGCTCATTACTACAAATCTAGTACTACACCGAACGTGCCCCATAGGGTATATGTACCATACCATGGTCTAATATGCAAGCCGCTTTGACAGTTTTGACTATAACTCGAAAATTGATAGCACTAGAAATGATATGTTGACTCTATCACGCACTCTAGAACATGCATGTTTCACCACTTGGAAGTAAATTAACGTAAATATTCAATAATTTGCTTAATTGCGTTGAAAACATTTGATCCGATGGTATGCAATGTTGGTCTATGGAACAAAAATTGGCCTATTAGTGGATATAACGTTGACATATTGCTTTCCGAGTGCTAGAACCACTTATTCTCCCATTTTTAAATATTCTGCTGAAGTACTATCACTGTTTGTTCACCAATCTAACTTTCAAATTACATTTTTGGAGGAATATTTTCACAAAACTATAAATAAATCACTTAAAATACAATTATTTCTTAATTAAATAACGAAAACAACGCAACCCAATTATTGTGTTATATTTTTACAGTTACCGCACACAAAATCTTTCTTCCTGTTCGTTCTTTCTGGTTTATACGCAAGCAATGTTGTAGACGTCACTTTTTCGATGTTTTTGACGTCACTTTACTTAGATTTAGATTTGAGTACATAGTGAAAAAAAAATGTCCTCAATATTCGGCCCACATTTAATTTGAAAAATAGTTATTATTCATTGAAAACAAATATACACACTCAATCCTGAATTGCCTGTTCAGCACTTTTATGACGAAAATAGAATAGCAGAACTATTCCGGTAGCTTCGGTAATCAATTTTACTGAGGCGCAGTACACCAACTGTCAAAACATGGTGCAAAAGGTAAACAATGCAGTATAGCTGTATTCAGCTGTTCTATTTTCGTCAAAAATTTACCGAACACGGTGTTCCAAATTAAGTGTGTATACCTTCAAAATAGTATCTTTGACCATTTATGCCATTTATGGTCATGTATATAGACTACCCACTAAGCCGAAGGATCATGACGTCCACAAAAGCTAAACAAAGTGACATTTTCATTCCATGTTTATGCTCTAAAGTGCTAAAATTGAAACGAAATGTTACAATTGTTTGTCGCATAGCTTTTCCGATCTCCAGTTATGCGTGTTTTTTTTTTAGTTTTTGGTTTACGTTAAGATAGGCCGAACGAGGGGACTATGCCAACGAAGCACCCTGATACACGCAGGAAAAAGAGGCTTGTTTAAAACAATAAAACGTATGGTTGATTTTCAAACTGAGCAATTGCTTATTCCAAAGTTATATTTCTTTGTTCTTGCTTAGAGTTTATCGATCAAAACAATCAATTCCTATCATTCCATATAACGATGAAAACTTCATTTGTTTCAACAAAATGGGGACCATAAACATGGCCCGAATGCACTCATACATCTTTAAAATTCTTACCCCAACATCGCCACAACGAAGAAAGTGTAGCAAATCCATCACTCCAACTTCCAAGTGCAGTTTTGGCCGTGATGGATAACGCGCTGGTACTCATGACAGCATCCTAAAAAAGTTGGTCGGTTTCGCTTTTTTGCCTTTTTTATTCGTTCTCGCTTCCATCCGCTTGCCGAGTGTCTAAAAATAGATTTCCGAGCTGCCGCAGGAGCTGCCGTCACCAACACAATCACATTCCGGTTTTGTTAGTACCAAAAGTGCAGTCGTTTAAAACAATCTGTCATTTTATGTTGAAAATACCAAATCTCAATTTGTTCTAACAAACTGACAAAAATTTCATTAAATGAAAAAATTTGTATTATCAAACAATGGGACAGTTCGGTTTAATCTAGAAATCAGTTTGTCGCTATAGCAAACTGAAAAATCGGTTGATTTGAACTAGAATTTAATTGTGTTTACCATTAATTTTTCTGCGTGTACCCTATCTGTTGTGGTGGTATGTTGTGGTGGTTATTGTCTATCTGTGAAACTGGCAAGACGGTTCGGCTCCGTAGATCAGATAGGTAAATGTTGTGGTAAGAAGTGGAAGCAGTGCGAGAAAGATACCATAACGTAAGTGAATTATTGTAATTTTAATAGTTAAGTGTAATAATAAATAATGTGATTACAGCATTGAAGCTGCTCCAAAAAGCTGCTTTCAATTTGTGTGTATTCGTGCTGCAGAAAGTTCCACTCCCCAACACTATCAGAAAATAGAAACAATCATCCTGCTACTTTCAGGTTTAATTTGACAAAATTTCATTACAGAACAACTATTTATTGAGTTTGAAATTCAACAATCGTGTTTGTCGAATAAACTGTACCGAATCTGCTCCGTGCAGTGGTAACTATAAGTTGAAATGTTTTGAACTTGGTCAGTTGCGGGCTACAGCTCAAAACAAAATGTTTGCCTGAATTTTGTAGGAACTCCTGATTGAATTCAACAAAATTTGTGAAATGAAATGTTAAATATTCTTAGTTTTTCTCTAGAACATTGTTGGAGATATTATGAAAAAAAAAAAAATCTCCACGGAGTTTGTGAGCGAACCTCATGAATTTATGACGGAATATACATTTTTTTTGGAATCTGATTACACAGCACCTGCAGTTGTTGTAAGCCCCTGCAGCAAAAGCTGTAGAGGCGTTGGTATTCAGCATGACCATGCGAAGGGTGACGGGTTCAATTTCCGCTCGGTACAGGAACTTTTCGTTAAAGAAATTTCCTTGACTTCCTTGGGCTTGGATTATCTTCGTGCCTGTCACACAATATACACCTGCAAAGGGGTCATGTAAAGACACTGTATGCTAAAGACACGAAATCTGATGATTGTTGCTGTTGATGATGATTGTCGCGTCATGACGATGATGCTGTCGAGCAATGCTTTTAAAGCGCATTTGACAGGTCTCCTGCTCGATTGGAATAACATTGACAGCATATTTGGAATTCCAATTGGAACATTTCGTGTCTTTGCGTATAGTGTCTTTAGGGTCATGCTATGGATATTGATGCCACAATGAATCTGATAGTTTTTGTCGCTCCATCGATGTTTGTCCCCAAGTAACCAAGGTGTTGAAGCCTTATTGCATGAAGATATACGGTGTATTTAGAGCAATCATTACTTTACAAGCAAACTTAAGATTGATTCAAAGTGGAGATGGGCAATTATGCGACTGAATTAAGATTATATTTATACCAGTATAATCGTAATTTGTTTCTATAATTGCCCATTTCCACTTTAAATCAACCTTAAGTTTGCATGTAAAGTAATGATTGCTATAAATACACCATATATCTGCATACAACAAAGCTTCAGTACCGTGGTTACTTGGGTCTTCCTGGGATAGAACATAGGAATTTAACCTTTATGTCCAGGCTCAAAAGCCTATGTTTAAGCTCCATTACTCGATTTAGAGTGTAGAGAATACTATGGAGTGGAAATAGGAAGGAGGATGGTTTCCTCGATCTTGCAGCGGGAATTTTTTAGCTTTGTTTATTTTCTTGGTGGTAGAACGAGGGAACTCCTGAATATAGTCCTAATTGTAGAAAGCAATGTATAATTGAGCTAGTTTTAAACATTGGAATATTTGTTTTAACCCTTTTGGGCCGGAGGAGTCATATATGACACCGGCAATGAAACCGAGTATAACAAATGTATTCAAGGTCAGCGAGGATACGGCAGCAGTAGCGTAACAATCCGGCTCCAAAAGGTTAAACTATGGATATTCTGGCTTTCTCCATCTAAGGAATCCAAACGATTAAATTTACATTGCCCGACATTTGGCCTTTTTTTAAAGTAGAAAGCTATGATTGTTTTAACCATTAGTGCCACAGTTTCTTTGGAGCTTCTCGGCACATTTCCTGAAACAAATATTGAAAGTATACTCTACGGGATATAGACGTTTTCGACAAAAGAAAACTCGCTTAGATCCTAAAAGACGCATAATTTCGTGGATGAAGTTTTGCGTGAAGTTCTTCAAAATATCTTACAGTATTGCATCGGAATTTAATCAGATATTCCATCAAAAATTCAGTTCCGACGCTGACCAAAATGTTGCTACTAACATTTGTTGAGTACCATTTCCTCATAGTTAACACGAGGAAATTCTCAAAAGCAGTCTCCTAGGAATTCCTCCATAGCTTTCTAGAATAATTACCCTGGAGTATTCAGTATTATTAATTAGATTCTCAAGTTTTTAAAACTTGTAATTATCAAAAAAAAAAAATCTTAAAAAAGTGGAATTTCATATATATACAGTAGACGTTCGATAACTGCAAAATGTTTACGTTTCACTTGGCGAACGAAATTAGATTACTGCGACGACTGTCAGATGTTAACTTGTTATCAAAAGTGAACGTGTTCCTACTGTTCATTTGGGCTAGCAAAAATGTTGCAGTTAAAAAGCATGGCAGTTGAACCGTTTACACCAACCGAACGTCTACTGTATTTCAGTTCACAATCTGAATGGCAGCCTTATTATCCCTGCGAAGTGAATGCGTCCTGAAGTGCGTTTCCTCCACTATATTTTCACATCCTTTAACTGTTTACGTGCGCTCTTTCTTACAACATATCCACCCCCATTTGGATGAATTCTATATCAACCCAATTCTGCTCACGCTCACTGTGCTCTCTCTCCCAAACTCGCCTATATTTATCACTAAAACGTGTGAAAAACTACTGAGTAATCCATATAGAAGTGGCATTTACTCTTTTTTTTTAACGGAAAAGTTGACGTAATCGTAGAAGTTTGGCCGTTATGGAATGATGAGACAGCGTTACCGTGTTGTTTCGCGTGTTTGACATAACTTCGCCATTGATGTCATAATATCGAAGCACATGTACGGTAGCGTCTCAACTCAAGAAACGGAAGTAGCTGAATAACAATATCTAAGCTGAAGTTACAAGGGTCACAAGGCTTGATAAGTTGTTATTCAGCCACTTCTGTTTCTTGAGTTGAGTTTATGTATTAGATGAGCTTTTTGAGGATCATTTCCAATGACATTCAAATCTACGAGGTTGTTCAAGGAAACATTATCAGCTTAAACTTTCCTTGAAACTCAATCTAAAGGAGAAACGTAAAACACAGATTATCTGCCATGACTGAGAATCCTATCATTTTATCACTTCTGTCGGTCACCAGAGCAACAGCATCTGTTTGGAGTGCGTCCATGAACAATACGGAGCGGAGATGAGCGAATGTCATTCGCTCTTTGGGTTTGGGGTGCGAACGCGCACATGACTCTCTTTCTCCCGCGTCTTCGGTCGATGATGGAGTTTCCACACTCAGTTGTGTGGAGTAACAGACGATAAAAATCCGTAAGATAAGAGATCCCCTCAGTTTAAATTGAAAGCGATAGCGGAGGAAAAAGGTACCCAACGAGGTTATGTAATGATGTAAAGTGTAATTTCTCACTTCCTTTCCACGCGGTTCTTCCATCGAAACTCTGGAAGAGTCACACATCACCCGATGCTGGCTGACATTCCTCTGCCTTTTACCGACTTTGTTTCGTATAGGGTGCGGGCACCGGTTTTGGCCAGTCTAAGGGAAATCATTTTTATAAAAATAACCAATAATCCCATGAAAACAACCAATGCGTCAAATAAAAGGTTTCAATCTATATTTTGAAGGAAAAATGCAGAAATCAAGCCAATACTTGATTTTTGTATTAAAAGTGGCACTGGCCAAAATAGAAGCTCTGCCGCAGTTTTGGCCATGTTCTTAAGTTTGGTTTCTATTTTGGCCAATCACGTGTATTTCTTATGGGAGTGGCCAAATTAGAAGCACCCTGGCCAAAATAGATATATGGGAGCAGATTTTTTAAGGAAATATATTTTTTTCTTCCAGTTTTTAATCAAAATGTGTGGTTTTCACAGCTGTAATCATCATATTGTATTAGGATCTACTAGTAAAAATTAAATTTACGCCGGTTTAGATCGCAAAAGGCTCAATACCGCACTATGGCCAAAACTCCGGACTGGCCAAAACTGAAGCTTCTACCCTACCTACTGAGAATTGTTGATGTTACGGTTTCGCATACGTTGATTTTCATGGTTAAAGCACTCAACTGGTCGCCATTGCATTGCGTCGTCCATCGCCCGTCGTCCCCTTCTTTGCCCGTGACCGACACACGCGACTCTCCTACTGCCAGCTAGCATGGAAGACAACGACACAGTGGCGTGGCGTGGCGGTGCGGAGCACCGCAGTAGGCCATGCATGCACTTGCACTCACTCATACATTTTGCGTCAGCGACTGTCACTTGACTGGCGTGCGGTGCAGTACTAGAATGGATCGTTGACCCAGATTCGCCACCGTGCCACGACGAGAGGGATGAATGAATGATGATGGTTCAGACGTACAGACGTCAGGCAAAAAATAGTTTGGGGTGTGCCACTCAAAATAGGTTTGTTTACCCTGGTCGGGACGTCGTTGTCGGATTGGGGGTCTCTGGCTGCAGAGAGCGACAGGTTGTAGCAATCTGTCGCTTTCATTTATGATGGAGATTGGGTCGTATGACTGTGTGATGGCGAGGTGGCATACCGGACCGGCCCGGCATATTGGTCTAGTTCTTTGCTGCAGCAAGCTGGCTTGTTGTCATGTGGTTTTTCCTGGTGCAACAGATATTTCTAGAAAACGACATACCTGGCTTTCTCGTTTCTGAAGCAGCAACCATGGCAACGGCGGCGGTCGGTCGTTGACTCGTTTGTGTTGGATACTCCAGCCGGGCTTGACATAAAGCAATCGGACTGGAAGTGTTGCCAAACGTGTTTAGAATTTTAAATATTTTTCAAAGTTTTTTGAACCAAGAATGCCAAATGATTTTTAAAATGTTGTAAACAAAAAAATTCAAAAGTCATTTGACACTCTGGTTTAAAAAAATGTTTTTAGAAAACGGATAAACATTTTCCACCAACAAAAAATCAGGAGACACATTGATCTTCCTCTAAATGTGTATGATTCTAAAAATATTGCTCAGCTATTTAAAAAAATGAAATGAAAATGAAGTATAATTATTAAAACATAGAAGAAGCAAAAGAGAGTAGATCCTGAAAGCTATTCTTTGTATGACTCCCGTAGAACGAAACGTTTTGTTAGTGAACTGGTAAAATCAATATTGCTTTCGGTCGCTAATTTATTCATCGGACCCCGCGATCTTCTTCGCTTGTCACGCACAACCGATCGGAGACTGACGACCGCATAGCCGTCGAGAACAGCTATTTCGCCTATCCAGTTTCGGTCACCGCCAGCACCACCGGAGAGGTGACAAATTAACGAGCACTGCCCCGTTCTACAAATAAATAGTGAAATCTGCTGCCATCGTGACAGCAGACAGTACTAGGGCTGCGCTCTCGCTGTTTTGCTCGGGTCACAGGGGTTATGGGCCCAGATACCCTGCGTTTCTTATTCCGTTTGCATATTAGATTGCAATCATTGTCGCTTTGTTTTCTTTTTCATGGTTAAAATTGTGAGTGCATACATTTGCATATTTTTCTATCTTAAAAGAGAGTGTGTTGAGTTTGACAAGTGCGTCAGGCAGTGATGCCAGATTTTTCACTTTATGATCATCAATTCTGCGAATATTATTTCCATTTTTTTAAATGCTACAATTACTAAAGTGTACTAATGTTAATTCTCTTATCTGTTTTCTTATTCCAGGTAAAGCAAAACAATCAAACCGCAACCATCAAAACAGTAAGTGCTACCAGTCAATCCGCGTGACCACCGTGCATTTCAATCAACGCCTATCATTACCATCTCGATAGCCAAAGGTCAACCCACCACATACCTGCTGAAGTGCAGCGCCGCCGCACTACCTTAGCCAAGTCTAGGCGACATTGCTTGCGCAAAACATGCCTTCGGGGCAATATGCGTGGTTGGTGGTGTTTCACAGAAATGACCGTTTTTACGGTGTATATGTCATCAGCTGTACATATGTACCTGCGCTGCCGTAACCGAGCCCACATTCCACACCTTGCTTGGTGCATCGGATGGGAGCATTTCTATAAGGTTGTCGTCATTCATGATGCACTCGGCGATCGACGCAGCGTTGCTTTCATCAGTTTTTCATTTGCAATGATTTGTTGTCTTGTGATCCCGATCAGAAGAAAATAACACACGATCTTACCTAGTTGGGTTGTTGATGTTGATACCAAAACCTGTTAGAACTTGGTAGTTAAAATAACAAAAATCAACATGAATTGCATGGGTACAGTAGTCGTTCGATAACTGCAACATGTTTATGTTTCACTTACCGAATGAAATTCGATAGCTGCAACAACTGACAGACGTCAAAGAACTGTCAGTTGCTGCAGAATGCAGTCAATGTGCAATCGGAAAACATCGCATCGCTGAAAAAGTGCATGCAAAAAACATCGCATCGCTGGTTGTACTTCAAATCGTAAGCAGAGTACATAGAGGCAAATAAATGACATCAGCGTCCTCTGCAAATGACCATTCTACCTATGGCACGGCAGGTACGACGGTACTCTGTGTCCAAGAAAGTTCCTCAAATGTTCTGTTCGATGTTTTTTTTTTTGAATTCCAGTGACGACGCAATACAATTCGCAGACAGATACTGGCACATGCTCCGGAAAATTCGGAACCAATGCAATTTGCTACAGGCAAGCTGGGCTAAACTAGAGAAATCGCGTAGTAAAGCTCGAATTCCGAAGAAGCTGGAGGGGCTCCTGCAAGAATCACTGAAAAAAAAAGTTCCTGGGAGAATCCCTCAAGGAGATTCTGAGGGGAATTCTCTGAAAACTTATGAGGAATCACTGAAGGAACTTCAGCAGACATTGCATAAGGAACTCCTGAAAAAAAAGACCCTGAAGGAGTTCCTGGAATAGGTTCCTTCAAGATTTCCAGGAAAAATTCAAGAAGGGTTCCTGGTGAAATTCCAGAAAGGGCTCATAAAAAAACTGCAGGATATCCTGAAAAAAAAAACTATGATTAGGTTTGGGAAAAATCCATGAAGGGGTGTTTGTGCAAATGTATTGCCCCACCGATGTATATAATATGATAGTATATCCATGTATTGTGTCCCTATCTGTATGTAATTCAATAAATAAAGATTAGTGTTATCTATACCTCCGCCATGGCCGGACGGTTGACCAAAGATCGTTTAATCAAATTATCCAATCACACAACGTAGGAAAGAAATATCCCGTGCGCGATCAAGGGGTTTCTAGAGAAATCCCAAAAGGAAATCGTGAAACAGTTGCTGAAGGAATTTCAAGAGGAATCAATAAAGGAGTCCCTGGAGAAATCTTTGAAGGAATTCTTGGGAAAATTTGTCTCCAACAATTTCAGGAGAAATTCCAGGAGAAGTTCCTGAAGATTTTCTGAAAGAATCTCTGAAAAACCATTGAAGGAGTTCCTAGCGGAATTCCTGAAAGAATTTCTGGAAAAATGTCTCCTGCAATTACAAGAGAAAATTCTACAGCTACTTCAGGAGAAATCTCTTAAGAAATTCAAATCTCTAAAGAATTCCGAACAGAAGTTCCTGGTAGAATAAAAAAAAATCCTGGAGGAATCCTCGAAGCACTTGAAACCCCTGAAGGATTCCTAGACCAGTATCAACAGAAATACAAAAAAAATCCTGAAGGAACTCCAGGTGAAATCCCTCGAAGAATTCTAGAAGGATTTTTTAAGGTATTTCTCAGAAAAATCCTCAAGAAAATTCCTGGAAATCGAACAAGGAATTCTTGGGGAAATTTGTCTCCAGAAATTTCAGGAGAAATTCCAAAATCCAAGAGGAATCCCCGAAGAATTTCTGAAAAATTTCTGAAGCAGCTCTTGATGGAGTTCCTAGAGGAATTCCCGAAAGAATTTTCTGAAAAAATGTGTCTTCAATAACAAGAGAAAGTTCTCCAGCAACTTCAGGAGAAATTTCTTAAGGAATTCAAAGCTCTGAAGAATTCCGATCAGAAGTTTCTGGAGGAATCGCTAAAAAAATCCTGGAGGAATACCCGAAAAAAAGCCTGGAGAAATCCCCGAAGCACTTCCTGGTGAATGCTTGAAAAAACTCCTGGAGAAACCCCTGAAGGATTGCTAGAGGAGTACCAACAGAAATTCATAAAAAAAATCCTGAAGGAACCCCAGGTGAAATCCCTCGAAGAATTCTAGAAGTTTTTTTTAATGAATTCTTTGCAAAATTCATTAAGAAATTTCTTGGAAATCCTACAAGGAATCCCTGAATGAGCTTCTGCAGAAATCTATAAAGGAAATCGTGAAGAAATCTCTAAAGGAGCTCTTGGAGACGTCCAACAATTCTAGGAGAAATCCCTCAAAGAATTTCAAGAAAATCACTGGAGAAACTTCTAGAGAAATTACTAAAATAGTTTCTGGAGAAATCTTCGAAAGAAATGCTTGGGAAATTTGTCAGCAATAATTTTCGGGACAAATCCCTGAAGAAATTCTAGGAGGAATCCCCGAAGAATTTCTGAAAGAATCTCTGAAGCAGCTCTTGATGGAGTTCCTAGATGAATTCTCATAAGAATTTCTGGAAAAATGTGTCCTTCAATTACAAGAGAAAGTTCCCCAGCTACTTCAGGAGAAATCTCTTAAGATATTCAAATCTCTGGAGAATTTTGATCAGAAGTTCCTGGAGGAATCCCCGAAAAAAATCCTGGAGAAATTCCCGAAAAAATTCCTGGAGGAATCCCCGAAGCACTTCCTGGTGAATGCTTGAAAAAACTCCTGAAGAAACCCCTGAAGGAATCCTAGAGGAATACCAACAGAAATTAATAAAAAAAAATCCTGAAGGAACTCCAGGTGAAATCCCTCGAAGAATTCTAGAAGGTTGTTTTAATGAATTCCTTGAAAATTCATCAAGAAATTTCCTGGAAATTCTATTAGGAGTCCCTGAATGAGCTTCTGCAGAAATCTACAAAGGAATTAGTGAAGAAATCCCTTAAGGAGTTCTTGGACACGTCCTTGAAGGAATTTGATAAGAAATTCCAGAAGGAGTTCTTTAGGAAATTTCTCCAACAATTCTAGGAGAAATCCCTCAAAGAATTTCAGGAAAATCACTGACGAAACTTCTAGAGAAATTACTAAAATAGTTTCTGGATAAATCGCTGAAGGATTCCCTGGAGAAATCGTTGAAAGAAATTCTTGGGGAAATTTGTCTCCAACATTCGGGAGGAATCCCCGAAGAATTTCAGAAAGAATCTCTGAAGCAGCTCTTGATGGAGTTCCTAGAGGAATTCCTGAAAGAATTTCTGAAAAAATGTGTCCTTCAATTACAAGAGAAAGTTCTCCAGCAACTTCAGGAGAAATTTCTTAAGCAATTCAAATCTCTGAAGAATTCCGATCAGAAGTTCCTGGAGGAATCCCCGAAAAAAATCCTGGAGGAATCCCCGAAAAAAAAATCCTGGAGAAATCCCCGAAGCAAAATCCTGGTGAATCCTTGAAAAATCTCCAGGAGAAACCCCTGAAGGATTCCTAGAGGAGTACCAACAGAAATAAATAAAAAAAATCCTGAAGGAACTCCAGGTGAAATCCCTCGAAGAATTCTAGAAGGTTTTCCTGGAAATTTCCTAAAAATCCTACAAAGAGTCCCTGAATGAGCTTCTGCAGAAATCTACAAAGGAAATTGTGAAGAAATCTCTAACTTAGCTCTTGGAGAGGTCCTCGAAGGAATTTGTTAAGAAATTCCAAAAGAAGTTCTTCAGGAAATTTCTCCAACAATTCTAGGAGAAATCCTCAAAGAATTCCAGGAAAAAAACTGACGAAACTTCTAGAGAAATTACGAAAATAGTTTCTGGATATATCGCTGAAGGATTCTCTGGAGAAATCTTCGAAAGAAATTCTTGGGGGAATTTGTCTCCAACAATTTCAGGAGAAACCCCGTAAGAAATTCCAGGAGGAATCTCCAAAGAATTTCTGAAAGAATCTCTGAAGCAGCTCTTGATGGAGCTCCTAGAAGAATTTCTGAAAGAATTTCTAGATAAATATATCCTTCAATTACAAGAGAAAGTTTTCCAGCAACTTCAGGAGAAATTTTTTAAGGAATTCAAATCTCTGGAGAATTCCGTCCAGAAGTTCCTGGAGGAATCCCTTAAAAATAATCCTGGAGGAATCCCCGAAAATAAATTGTCGAGGAATCCCCAAAGCACTTCCTGGTGAATCCTTGAAGAAACTCCTGGAGAAAACCCTGAAGGATTCCTAGAGGAGTACTAACAGAAATTAATAAAAAAAATCCCAAAGGAACTCTAGGTGAAATCCCTCGAAGAATTCCAGAAGGTTTTTTTTTGAATGGATTCATTGAAAATTCATCAAGAAATTTCCTGGAAATCCTACAAGGAGTCCCTGAATGAGCTTCTGCAGAAATCTGCAAAGGAAATCGTGAAGAAATCTCTAAAGGAGCTCTTGAAGACGTCCTCGAAGGAATTTGTTAAGAAATTCCAGAAGGAGTTCTTTAGGAAATTTCTCTAACAATTCTAGGAGAAATCCCTCAAAGAATTTCAGGAAAATCACTGGCGAAATTTCTAGAGGAATTACTGAAAGTATTCCTAGATAAAACACTGATGGAGTTCCTGGAGGAATCCCTAATGGAGTTTATGAAGAAATCTCTCAAGGAATTCAGTAAAAACAACTACACAAAATACAAGGTGCAATCCCTGAAGGAATTTCTCGAAAAATTTCTGGAGAAGTACCTGGAGAATTACATTATGGAATTCCTGAAGAGTTTCCTGAAGGAGTTCCTGGAGAATTCCATGATACGATTCCTGAAGAATTTCCTGAAGGAGTTCCTGGAAAATTCACTGATGGAGTTTTAGAAGGAATTCCTAAAGCAGAGAAATGATGAAATTGATGAAATTTCTAGAAAAATATCTCCATAAATTCCATAAGTCCCTCAAAGATTTTCACGAAAATCCCTGAAGCAATTTCTGAAGGTATTCAAGAGAAACTCCTACAGGAATCCCCATTGAATACATAGAGAAATTACTGAAGGAGTTCCCGGAGGAGTCACTGAGGGAAGGAATTCCAGAAAAATAAACAAAAAAGAATTCAAGGAAAAAATCGTAGGAGAAATCTCCGAAGCAGGCATGGGAATGAGACTTTTTTCTGTTTACCGTACATCGATACTGGCGGTAAAATAAACACAAAACAACGGCAGCACCAATACCATCAGACGCCGCGCCGACGGCAGTCGAGCAGACGCTTGACGGTTTTCGCTTCCCCACGAAAATTTTTATGAGCAGTCATGCTGAAACGGGTGATTGCGAAAAATGTCAAATATTTTCAACTGCTAATAACTCACTTGTTTTAATAAATAACTTAATTCGATTTGCACAAATAGCTAGAGCACACTCCTAGCTTTGTGATGCATGTAAAGAAGTTTGTCTAGAAGCGGTTTGAAACGCAGAAAAATGCGAAAATGGGAGAGACAGAAATTTCTGTCGTCGTTGTGCTCGAGTACTGGCGCTCTCGCACTTGGAAACCGTTTCGAGGAAGAAGGCTGCAGGAAAAAAATGTTATGACATTAATTTTTCGAACAGTTTGAATTTGGCTGGGCCTGTGATGTTCGTGTGGAAAAATGTCAAATGTACAGCCGGTAATTGTTTTTTCCAGTACATTTCTCATCCCTGCTCCGAAGGAGTTTCTTGAAAATTCCCCAAAAGAGTTCCTCAATTTCTGAAGGAATTTGAGAAGACATTCATGAAGGAGTTCCCGGAGTAATCCGGGAGCAATTGCAAAGACTTCCAGGAAAATCCCTGAAGCAATTTCTGGAGAAATTCAAAAAGAAATTTTTAAAGGAATTCTCTAAGAATCACTGGGGAAATCACTGAAGATGTTTATGAAGGAATCCGCGAAGGAGTTTATAATGAAATTCCTCAAGGAATTCTTGGAACAATCCCACATAGAATTCTAGGAGAAATTCCTGAGTGAATTTCTGCACAATACCCCCGAGAGAGTTCATGGAAAATTCCTGGAAAAGTCCATTGAGAAATCTCTGAAGAAAATGCAGAAGTTCATGAAGAATATCCTGGAGAAATTCCTCTTGGAATTCCAGAAGAAACCCATAAATAAATTCAAAATGAAATACTTGAGGCTATTTTGATGGAATCCTTGAGGAATACCTGAAGAAATTCCAGGAAAAATCCTACTATAAAATTTAATAGGAATCCTTTAAGAAACGTATAAAGAAATTCTTCAAAATATTTCAGGAAAACACTATTTCAGGAAAATACTGGACGA
Source organism: Aedes albopictus (assembly GCF_035046485.1). Classification (NCBI taxonomy): domain Eukaryota; kingdom Metazoa; phylum Arthropoda; class Insecta; order Diptera; family Culicidae; genus Aedes; species Aedes albopictus. The sequence goes on along the minus strand of NC_085136.1, from coordinate 313,593,974 downwards.
ATTCTTGAAGGAACTGCTGGAATCCCTGATAAAACTTCTAAAAAAACGCTATAAAATTCCTGGAAGAATTTCCGTATGAGCTCCTTGAGGAATCCCTGAAGAAATTTCTGGAGGAATTCCATTAAACAAATCTTAGAGGGTGTCCGGTCATTTGGCCGAATGCCGTTTAGCCGAATAGGTCGTTTGGCCGAATGTCGTTTGGCCGAATTCTGATCAAAAGAATTCAGAGGAAGTTTTTGAAAGTCTAACTACCAATATGATCATCAGAAATATTTCCTTCTCTAAATCATAGGCTATTCTTTCTAATTTTGACATTCAGGGTTTTGTTGGCGTTGAGACTGCCAATATTTTATCAAAGATTTTTCCATCTTCAAATCATAGGCTGTTCGTTCGAGTTATACCGAAGCGGGGAACAGTGCCATGGTCACTTAAGTTCATCAGTCGTCTTTCCGCCAAACGGCATTCGGCCAAATGATCCTTTCGGCCAAACGGCATTCGGCCAAATGGCGTTCGGCCAAACGACCCGGAACCATCTTAGAGAAATCTCTGAAGAAATTTCTGAAGCACGCCATAAAAAAACATGGGAGAACTCCTGATTGAATCACTGTATAAATTCCTACAGGAAACACTGAAGAACTTCCTAAATCAATCTCTGATGTAATTTCTGGTAGAATAATTGAAGAATTTAATGGAAGAATTTCTTATTGATCCCCAGGAGAAACCCTTGAGTTCTCTTCAGGAAGAATCCGATAACAAAATCATGGGGGAATATTTTAAAGAACTACTACAGAAATTCTTGAAGTACCTTGATGTAATTTCAGTAAAATCTCCTGACGGAACGATAGCATCGGTTTCTTTGGATCATTTTCAAAGCGATTTAGCAAAGATTGGTGAAGTTCGACGTTATGATGGGGGTTGCCAATTTGAGTTTACTCACGCATTGGTGGGCATAGTCTTAAACCGCCAAAACTGGTTACCGTAACTATATGCCCTACCATTATTATGCCGATGATCCCATCTCGAACCTCTGAAACTCAAATTCTGCCATCTCACGCACCTCATTGACGTCAGCAGTCAGCAGTGATCGATGAGTCTTCCTCCGAAGCTAAAAGTGTCATCCACTTCATCATCGACTCGAGTGCTCATCCAACGGGAATTACCAAACAGGTCCCGAGTTTGCGTACTGATTCAATTAGCAGCAGTGAACAGTTGTTGTTGTCACGAGATTACCGTCCAGTCCAACCGCCCCTCATGCCTTCTCCAAGAACTGCTAATGCGATCATTCCCGTCCGTCACTCGTCAGCAGCAGCAAGTCGGACTACTTCGATGGGTGCGTCCGACAGCCAAGTGTCTTAACATTCGCGTGACAAGAGATCCTCCTCCTCAGAAGGCGGCGACTTCGACGGTTTCGGAATACAGGTCGGACTCGATTATCCGGAGTCAGGTTCTGGCGCTTCCCAAAATAATATCTCGGAAACGAGATGCTTTAAGAAGCTGAAATTTTGACTGATCACTAACCAAAGTTGGCTTAACAACATGTCAAAATTTAAGCTTTATAGAGCAATCCGTTTCCCGGATACATGTTTGAGAAGCAGCAGAACCCGACTCCGGATAATCGAGTCCGACCTGTACCAATTATTTCGTTCTCACGGGGGAATCCTGCGCTGAGGGGTGATGATTCTTTAAGAATCATCATTAGAACGAACGCGCACAGGGAACAAACACAATTGGCAATTCCCACTCCGACGAATGACTGACAGCGGACAGTTTGATGGATCCGGTTCGGGTTCTTTATTGGGATGCAGTGCAGCGATCGCGAACAAATCATCTTGCGGCGTGGTGACATCGCTGAGATGTATTTGAATGAACACATGTGGTCGGCGTTAAGTCAGACTGAACCATCTGTTTTTCAATGATTTTGGGAAAATGTCCTGCAAAGGCATGGGATATCAAATCAAGCGGTTTATTTTTTCAAAAACTTTTACTTTCATGAAATAAAGTATCTGCATCAAAATAACATTGAAAAGTTCAGAGTTATTGAATTGCTTCGCTTATCTTTACCTGCCCAAAAATCGTGTGGTCCCTGTGGTCCACTCTGACTGAACGCCGTCCATGTATGGATAAACAGATGTATGGTGCAAACGTTGGAATGTTAAACGATTCTCAAAGCGCCTATTTCTGTACCGAACGATGAACAAGAAACAATACTTGTTATTTTTTTTTAATATTTTCTCCCTGGAAAACAAATTCAGGAGTTTTTTTTAATCTATAATAACTTTCAGAACTTGAATTGTGAACCATCTATAACCATGGATTTCCCCAGAATTCACATTTAAACCTACTGTAGGGATTGAGAGGGATGCTGACAAAAGGATAAACAGGGCATATAGCATTAGCAGCGGTAATGCACCATCTGATAAACAAAGCAAAGAAAACAAAGGCCTGTAGTACACAGGGTCAAATATATGACAAGGAAAGAACTCAAGAAACAACATCAGTTTGACACTAATGAAAATTCGATCGAGTCAAACAAGATGTTTGAGCATTGGCTCTGACGGCAGCAGAAATGCATTCACTCCAATGGGAAATCTCATTTTTATCTGTCATCGTGTGCGTGAAGAAGTATAAACAAACGTGTTTTGTTTAGTTTTTTCTATAGATAGTAGAGTAAACATAGATCCGCTAAGATGAATCCGTTGTATCCAAACGAACTGTCAAAATCTGTATCCAAACGAGCATGACGTCACGATTTTGACAACATCAATGGAACGCATGACGTCATATTCAATCGTCGCACTTTTGAAAATTACTACTTACATGCTTGAAACATTTTAGTCAGCGGTGTCCGCGGATCTATGTTTACTCTACTATCTATAGTTTTTTCTCACGTTTGCCATACGACTCTCGCCAGGCGGCAGCACTGCGGCGCTGTCAAGGCCTATTGGTTTCTTTTTGGACAAATATTTGACCCTGTGTACTAGTAGCTAAATGATCAAAATTTAATGACACTTCAGTCTTCAGTCTTGTAAAGTATTTCACGGGAGTAGATTGCGTGATTTGCATCCGTCCTCGTTGGAGAAGGATTTCGGCCTACTCGGCCATTGGAATCGCTTGGTCAGAGTCGTCTGAGTAGTCGCGCAGTTTTCGTTTGGACACAACACCTGCTAACAGAAATTCCTTCATGAGCCAACCATGGACAAACTGAGGTAGCAACTGTCGTGTAGACGGGCAGGCATTTTCCCAGCGGTTGGCTTCCAAGTTCCAACTCCTGCTCGCCGCTTGTTTTGTTTACTTCTCGTGTCGGGTTACCTCGACTATATGCCCTATTGTTCGCTTATCGAACTAACATTCCTTCCCTACCCCACTAAGCGCAAGGACGTGGTAGGCGTTCCTCTTAAGGACAGACTTGCTAGAATTCCAAAATGGCCGCCACAATGGCCGACTTTGGTACCTACTCACAATTTCGAGCGCACAAATCTCTTCGTAAGCAAAACCAGCGCACCTGATCTTCTTATTTTAAGCTTATTACAAGTGAGCAAGAACAGAATAATAAAATGTAATGTTGTTCGAAGCTTACTTCATGAGATTTGTGCGTCTGAAGTTCTGATGCAGTGTTGAAGCGGGATTTCAAGACGTTTGTCCTTAAATAGAGCCAACTTGCTGAATCGATAATGTACATAATGTATGATTCTCAATTACACCGTTGTGAGGCAGCAACCTCCTTCTGCAAAAATCCACCCATTCTGCCCTACAAACCTACACAGACACCACCCATAGTTGCACCTCGGTGCATTGCTGCATGCAACGGAAAACTGCACCAGCCAGTCAGCCAGCCAGCCAGGCGCAATGAACTTCAAACGGTTGCTTCCTTTCCAGTCTTCCGCTTCCGCGCGACACACGTGCGGCGGTGCACTTGACACTGACCATAGAAGGCGCTGCCCAGCTATCATCAATCTAGTAGTCACTGGCTGACTGACTGACCAACCAGTGACCGACCGACCACCAATGCGCCTGATTACAGCGGTTGGATGTACAGTGCGCAGCGCACTGTAAGGCATACTTAGTGCAATTATAGCGCAGGCACTGACACGTTTTGATCACTTCTATCAGGCTCGGCGGTCCTCGGCTAGCCTGAGTTGCTGGGTTCCTAGTACAGGGTGGACAAGGTTGCTTGTCAGCGTTCTCCTATCAAGATAGTTCACCTCAAATTTAAAAATAAAACTTAAAATTTAAAATGAAGAGATGGCTTATCAATAAATATAGTCTTCAAGAATACCTTCTTTATGTGTTCAGCAACATTTCAATATTGACCAAGGGCACGCATGTGTTGACATTCGGAATTGTGACTCCAGATGGCAACACTGATAGCTCTACATGAAACAATCCATTTGGGGAGAGGGGACGGTGTGCTTTGAGACACCGGGAAACATAGAGATGAGAACAAGGACGTTTGCGCCAATATAGAAATACATATTAGGAGGCATTTAACAGGTGAGACAAAATTGTTGTTTATAATTGACAACACTGCTCAATGAGAGCCTAATTTGGCACAATGTGTCGAATACGCTAGATGGTAACAAATTCGAATAGTCCGAGAACTACGCATTCGTATCAATTATTATCCAGCACGACACTATTCAATTGAAGCTCATGAATTGAGTATCTGGCAGCCGTGCTGATAAGGGTAAAAAAATTATTTCGGAGAAATAACCTTCATTTATGTTTCGTTTCCCTATTAAATAGCGATTTGAAAGTTCCGCAAGCTTGAAGACAAAATCTAGACCTCCACCGAGATTCCAATAATGGAGATGGATTTTGGATGCTGACGACACTGCTGGAACATGATCATAACATTCCGAATTCATTGCAATATGAAAAAAATACTTAAGTTGGAAAACGTTTGTCATCTAGTATTTTATATGATGATTTGTTTTTTTTTGAAAACTGACAACTCTGGAGCTCGATTTGAATAGGTCGAATGTGATTTCGTGGATATAAAATTCGATCAGTTGGATTCGCTTATTGGAGCGAAAGCTGTTGAAATTAAACAAAACTTATACATACAGCCGATTCCTCACAAAACAGGCTTAAAGTCCTCGAAAAATAATTAATACATATTGCTACAGTAACTAAAACAAACTGATCGATTTTTATATTGACGAAAGCACATACGACCTATTCAAATCGAGCTCTAGAACTATACTGAGGTGATATACCTAGAACAAATCTCAATACTAATTTCGTTTTTCGAACTAGAAAACAATTCTAATTGTACTGCAAATAAGGAAATAAATCTTGATTCAGAATACCACAGTCAAAAGTGACCCAGAGTATTTCTTAACAGTTGGATATACTTTAACTAGCTGGCAACACTGCTTAAATACATAACAAATTTGTCATGCAGGATTAATTTCACGATAAAAAGTTCCGCAAACATGAAGAATCGATAGAGATGCTCATAGAGATTTCATTATTGGTGATAATTGTTTTAGAAGCTGGCTACGCTGCTGGAGCACAATAAAAAATCTTAATATTCAGGATTCATAGCTATAGAGGAACGAAGTAAGTTGAACAAGGTATAAGTGGACAATTGACACGTTGCCATGGTTGCCATGCAGTATTTCATATAATGATTGTTGTTTGTTAACCTGTATGACCCATACAGGCTCGCTGAACGTGTTCTACGTCATCGAGGTGCGCCTTGCTTAACATCTTAGGAGATTTATGCAGCGTTCTAAGGGATTTCGTGGGTAGTTTCAGAGGAGCTCCAGGACGTTTCAGAAGATTTCAGAAGGTTTCAGCTGCGTTCCAGGGATATCAGGGGGTTTAAGAGACGTTTCAAGGGTGTTTGAACAGGTACCCGGAGATTTCAAATGCTTCCCGGGGGTTTCAGGAGCACTCCAGGACTTTTTATGGTGATTCTGAGATGTTTCTCGAGGTTTCAAGGGCGTTCCTTGGGGTGTCCTAGGGGGTTTTCAGGGGGTTACAGGGGCGCTCCTGGTGTGTTCCAAGAAATTTCAAGGCCGTTCCAAAGGGCTTCACAGGACTTCCGGGGTGTTCCAGAAGTTTTCCAACGGGTTTCCGGGGCGTTCCAGTCAGTTTCAAGTGTTTTTTGAGATGTTCCAGGGGGTTTCAGGGCATTTATGGAGATTTGAGGGCGTTTCAAAAAGTTCAATGTGTGTTTTAGGGAACTTCCCTGAATTGTTCTGGTACGCTCAGACACCCCTTGAAATTACCCTGAATTGGCTTTAACCCTTCTGAATAAATCTGAATCTACTTAAAGATCTCTGGAGCGCCTCTGAAAATCTTCTGAACTCCGTCCAAGGAACTCCATGTTTCTAGGTTCCTTGGAAGGTATTGCAAACCTCCTTGGACCAATTCTAAGTCCCCAGGAACATGTCCCCCTCCCTCTGAATCACCCTTCCCCATGAACCCCCAGGAAACCGATCCGTTTTCCTCTTGAAATCCCCTTAAACGCCCAGGCACACCTTGACTGCTCTGCAAGGCGACAAGGCGAGAACGAAGGGAGGTTGCAGCGACGTTCTAGGGAGGTATCAGAAGATCACATAGGTTTTCAAGGGTTTTTTTTATCTGCATTAACGAGATTTTTAGCCCTAGGCTAGTTCATCTCGGGACCCACGCTTTACTTCCCTTCCGAAGGAAGAACTCACATTTTGCGAGTTTGTCGGGAGTGGGATTCGATCCCAGGTCCTCGGCGTGATAGTCACGTGTTTTAACCATCACACCAGATCCGCTCCACTGTTTTCAAGGGTGTCTCGGGAGAGTTCCAGGGATTTTCAGAGGGCTTCAGGGGGTCCCAGGGAGGTTTTAAGGGTCCCGGATGGTTTCAGGAAGGAGGTGTCAGGGGCACAAAAAACGAAAAACCCTGAAAAATTATCGGATGTTTGGTCACATTTTAACCAATGTTAGATCACTGTTGGACCCACATCAGAAAAATGTTGGATCTATGTTGGGTTTGGTGGCCAAAATAAAAAAAAGACTTTGATAGGTTAATGTTGGGTCTGGGACCATTTGGGCAGGGGGACCTTTTTTGGGCACTAAATGCTATAACTCAGTAAAATTTCAACCAATTGACTTGAATTTCGGAACACGATTAGATACGGTCTGGGACCATTTGGGCAGGAGCACTTATTTTGGGCACTTGTTACTGTAACTCAGTCAATGTTCTACCAATTGACTTGATTTTTGGAATACGATAAGATACGCACAGTATCTAGCCATGTACAAAAATGCATATCAATAGATTACCGCAGGGAGTGCGTTCAATGCTGGTCAGCAGGAGTAAAATCATTTAATTTTGTATGGCGAAAAGCATCTAAACTCGAATTTCTCGAAATAAAAAGCTTTTACCGAAAAAATATTTGGGAGGCACCAAACCGGTCATCATTGTGCACAACCGCTACCAAATATTTTTTCAATTAATGTCTTCCACTTTGAAAAATACGCCTTTAGATGCTATTCGCCATACAATATTTTTGCGATTTACTTTTAGCGATTTTTCGCGCATAGAAGCTAGCGCCACATTGGTCGATGTGGAGAGTAGGAAAACAGCCAAAGCATTTAATTCATTGGTTTGAAACTGACTGGGTTATAGTAGCAAGTGCCCAAAATTGGTGCTTCTGCCCAAATGGTCCCAGACCCTACGTACAGTGTCTAAATGTTCAAAAATTCAATTCAATCGGTTTGAAATTGACTGAGTTATAGGCAAGTGCCCAAAAAAGTCCCCCTGCCCAAATGGTCCAGAGTCCAGACCCTACGTCTTCAATGATGATCAATGACCTGCGCAATCACAATTTGGGCATGCTGAGACTCACTTGAATGATATGTGCCGGCCATCAGTAGTCGGTGTGCTTAGACTCAATGTCAATTGAATGGTCTCATGGGCTTCCAGGAGATCTCAGAGGGTTTTAAGGGATCAAAGGGTCCTTCCAGGGTATCCTTGGTGGTTCGAGAGGGGTACTTGGACGAAGATCGCAGGGGTTTTTCAGGGGGTTATCATACGGTTTCAGGGGAATCTCAGGGGATTACTGGGGTATTCCAAAGGAAATCTAAGGCACTTCAAAGAGTCTCAGTAGCGTTTCAGGAGGGCACAGTTCCAGTGGATCTCAGGGGAATGTTAGGGGGTATCAGGTGGCTTTTAGTGGCTAGAGGTTTCAGATACCTGAAGCTCTCAAGGGCATTTCAGTGGGTCCCAGGGGGTTTAGAGGGTTTAGGGGAGGTCTCAGGGCGTTTCAGATGATTCTGGGGGTACCAGTTTGTCTCAGGGGTGCTTCATGGGGTTCCATGGGGACTTCAGGGTTCTCAGAGATGCTTTAGGAGGTCTCTGTAGGAACGCCCTTAAACGCTCCTAAAATCTCCTGAAACTCCCATGAAGCCCCTTGGGACCCCCTTTTTTAAGGCTCTCTGGGAACTTCCGATATTGATAGATGGATTGCAATCTAAATCAGCGTGTGCTCTGTTGAGTTCCTTTTCCCATCAGAAGTAGTGAGCTGACGGTTTGTAGATGACAGCAAATGGTCATCTTTATAATTTTTACAAAATTCAAATAAAACCATCAAAACATCAGATCAGATAAAATGATGGTGATCTAGAATGTAGATCAATATCATGACAGGCAACAATCTGTCATTATCGTCTTGATATTAATCGGTTTATAGTGATGGTGACGGTGGTGAAATATCACTAGTCAACGTACCGGACTATAGGACCACCACTCTGGTTTCTTGGTGCGTACACAAAGTAAAACGTCAACAACGATTCGATGTTTTCGCAAGCATTTCCGGTACAGTGCGTTGTATTTCAGATGCATATTGGCTGCATTCGGTAGCAACTGACAATTTATTGACATCTGTCAGTTGATGAGGTTATTGAATTTCATTCGTCAAATTAAAGGTAAACACGTTACAGTTATCGAACGGCTACTGTAGACTTTATCCCTTTCATGGGAAACCCCTACACCAACTGTAATGACAAGAAAACCAGGAAACAACCAACAACTTGGACCACCCTGTACCTAGATCATAACGCACAGTACATGTACTGCGCAGGATGTCGCCTACTATCGATAGATGTTCTAGGTGTAGCGAAGTAACGGAAAGGACAACCGGTTACTGCCATCCGATCAGATCCATTAATTGCACGCATAAATCAAACTTCAAAACGGTGATTATTACGCAAATAATTTCAAGGTGACAGGAACTTTCCACTGTACGTTCAACGACACCGGCGTGTATGGCTTTTTACCTGGTTTGCAATTTCGCACCGGTGATGGCGGCCAATGACACCTTTCCATCCAAGTGCCTTTCCAGCTCAGCTAACTAACGGAACTCTTGAGATTAAGATGGGCGACGACTCGCCGTAGCCGTTACACAGATGGTTCCGGGATGAGGTCAATCAATTACGATCTGTGTTTTGGAACCACCGTGGCGATACACTGTGATAAATGGACACCGGGGATATTGTCTGGAAATTTACATGACTTTTTTTCTAGTCAAGTTCTTGTTTTTATTCAGGCAAACCGTACCAAATGGAAATAACAATGTTGAAATGCTTCGACATTCATATACATATAAATTACGAAAAGACATCCACGTGATCTGGTGGGAATCGAACCCTTGACTCCCAATCCGCTAGACTGGCGCTTCTATTCCTCAAAGCTACGGATTCTCCTGACCATCTTAGTCGTCTCTGATGGCGTAAAACTGAACTCGATTTCACTCTAGCAAACACGGTTAGCTTCTTTTAGCAATCCAAATCTGCTTCGAATGGTATTAGATGAACATTGGAGCACGTGGATTTCTTTTCGACAGACTTGTTAGAATCCCAAAATAGCCGCCACAATGGCTGACTTTGGCACCTACTCACGATTTCGAGGGCACAAATCTCTTCGTAATCAAAACCAGCGCACCTGAGCTTCTCATTTTAAGCTTATTGCAAGTGAGCAAGAACAGAATAATAAAATACACTGTTGTGTAAAGCTTGCTGCTTGAGATTTGTGCGTTTGAATTTCTAATGCACTGTTGAAACGGGATTTTAAGACGTTTGTCCTTAAATCTCAACTTGTTCATCAAACACGTGTTTCTGTTGTATGTATGAATGTCACAAATTCATTCAACCCTGTTAACATAAAATGTATAAATCTTCTCTTATTTTGACGAATTTTTCATCTGAAACTTGTAACATTTCGATAATCATTTAATCTTGTAAAGGTTTTGAGTACCGTCACAAAACCTCATTCCTTTTCTTTTAAATTCCTAATGGTTTTAACAACCTTTTCTAGTCCATTCTACTAAAAAAAGTTACTTGGGAATTACTTCAAGTGTCGTCTAAAGATCACCCACCACCACTCGACTCACTCATATAGGTAATGATCTCGCTCGCATGTGCATTCAGACAAATTGCCTATACAAGTCCAAGACCATCACGCGAGTTTCAAGTTTCCCGCAATATTCCACTGGCTGTGGTCGTAAATTTTCCGAATTTTAGCATAATCACCTTCTCCGTCGCGCAGCTGATTCGCGCGCGCGCGGATGTGGATTGGAATGCCTCAGTCTTGAGTCTTCTGGTGGCGGAGGTCACCGTGAGTCAGAGCTTTCAATATCTATGGGTTGCTACTTGATTTACAATAGGGTGCCCAAGCAATGTGGCGTTGACGATGCTGCCTTGCCGCCTCGAACAAGTGCAATTAGAAATAGAGTCATTATCCAGTTTGGTTAATGGTTTCTTTAAGTGCGGGAACATACCTAGCTGCCCAGTTATGTTCCGTCGAGAGAAACAGTAGCGGGCTCATAAACGCCAGCAACGTGTGATGTGAACCGGTGTACTGCTTAAAAAAATGACATTTTAATGAGCATGAGCTTAGCTAAATGAACTTTTATCATTAAGACCAATTTCCATAACATTAGGGGTTTAATAAATACGAGATTTTAGACTAAACCACGAGAATCGGCATCATAATGCGTTAAAAGAATAATTGCCGTCTATGAACATTTTAGATCATGAACCAATTCACTCGTTTGTCTGTTGAGCCATAGAAACGAGTACATTTTCCGTAAACACGGCACTAATAGGCTGGGGAAAGTAGATGAACGTGAATAAACTTACCATTGAAAAGAGTTGATTTCCTTGTTAAGTCCATTTTTATTAACAATAATAAGTTCATGCTGATTCATGCTAGATGAGCCTTTTTCTGTGGGCTATGGGCCGATACACGTGTTCACCTGAATTCGTTTGTCTTTTCAGTTGTGCCATGAAAATGAAAACAAGTTCATTTTCTGTAAACACGACATCTCTTTAACGTCAAATTAATGAACTCATGCACAGGTCGATAGTGAACACAGCTTCACTCAAACGTCAAATTAGTGAACTTTTGCATAGACGAACGATCGTTAAGATGATCCCCAACCGATTAAATTAGGTGGAATGACCGATATTCATTAGGGTCTCCAGTAAGTCGAGTGGTTAAGGCTATGGATCGCCCATCTAGAGACAGCGGGTTCGATTCCCGTGCCGGCCGGGAAAATTTTCTCGACTCCCTCGGCATACTATATCAATGTGCTTGCCTTACAATATACAAATTCATGCAATGGCTGGCATTCAATTGAAAACTGTGGAAAGGCTCAAAGAACAATAAGTTGAAGTGAGACAGGCCAAGTTCCAGTAAGAACATAGAGTCATAAAGAAGAAGAAGACCTACATCCATCATCAACGAGGACGGAAGCAAATCATGCAACTGTCTAGCGTGGAATACTTTACAATATAGAAGTTTTATTTCGTTTTGATCGTTTGTTTCGGTTGTTTTGTTTTCCGGTGACGCATCAGTGCTACTTATGCTTCATGCCCTGTTTCTGTTTTTCTCAGCATTCCTCTCAATCCTCACAATCATCATACAGACCTAAATACCTATAACCCTTAAACAAGCTTCAAAAATGTCATTCGATGGCATGCCGGAAAGGCCTGACCGTTTTCTAAAGGATTCGCATTCCTTCCATTCAAGAATGTAATAGCCCTCAGCTCGGCTTGATTCATGAATGCACTTATTGTCAGCGAAAACAAAATCACGTCTGATTCCTTTCGTCAAGGCGAAGCATTTAGTATAAGTACATATGTAACCTACACCTATAATAAAAAATAATCATCTTCATCGCGACGTCGTTAAAACTACTCACGATCGAGCCCCTGCTCCTAGTCCTCTGCGGGTCTCCTCATCGCACCTTGCACCTTGTGGCCGACCAAGTCACATATTTTATAGTGCTGCTGCATCCTACGGAGCATGCATACAAAGCATTCATCGTGTGTGCATCGAAAAAAGAGCGCGCGTTCTTTGTCGCACTCCCAAATGAAGCTGCCACCACCTGTGCAGCCATACCAAGCCCGTCCACAACGGTGCACGCGGGGCGATAAAACGATGGATATAAATGTAACTGTAATCAAACAATTGCATAATGCAGCAAGGTCACACACCGATACCACCATGAGCACTGAGCAGCTCAGCCAGCCAGCCAAGTGGTGCATAGTGACTGGACCTGCAACTTAATCGCAGTAAACCGTTGTTGTCCGAGCCGTCCGAGGTTGCCCGTGGTCGATAATATGTGTCGCCATGGGTAACCGCAACCCCGCGCAAGAGTCTGTATGAAACAGTACGAAACTTCGAAACTATGAAAACTTGATGGCTTTTCGGGCGATGGCGATGGTGAATGATATTGGGCGGCTTTGGAGCGAAACAAGAGATGACGCGAACTCGTTCGATTGCGTCGAGTTCTGCGATAGTAAATTCGTGTGAGGAATTTCGTCAAATCTTGGAAACTTTGAATTTTGTTGAATTTAATTTATCCCACGAAATTTGTGGACCTTCAACGAACTTGGTGCTCCAACGTCTACAGCGAATTTTGCAATCATAAACGTCACAATATATCACTCAATTCAGCTTCTCAATCGGCAATGTGTAAACCAAAGTGAACCTGTGCCACTGCAACCCTTTCCTGCACAACCAACTTCCGCATGAACCTGGGTAGATGCAGTGAAGTTAGCGATTTTCCATGGGGTTCATAGAGCATTTTAGTGAATTTCAAAAAAAGATTTAGAGGGACAACAAGGCATTTCAAGACGATTCACTGGAATTCCAGAGGGTTTTAAAGGATTTCAGGGATTGTTAGGTGACTTCTAAAGGAGTTTCAGAGGATTTTCGAAGCGTTTCACGAAGCTCCAAATCTTCTAATAGTTTCAAAGGGATTTGGATTTGAAAGTGTTGTCCGAAGGTCTCTGGAAGCTTTTCAAAAGGTTTCAGGGCGTTTCAAGACGTTTTAGGGGATTTTAGGTAGCTTTTGAGGGATTTTCGTGGGGTTTTGGGGGTGCATTTTTAATGAATTTCAAGATGTATCAGGGAGTTTAGGCTTCAGGTTGTGTGGAAGTGGTTTTAGAAGGTCTCAGAATATTTTCAAGAAGATTTGAGAGATGTTTAGGGGGTTTCAAGGCGTTTAAAGATGTTTCATTGCCCCTGAAGTTTCATGGAACACCCCAGCAGCGCTTCTGAAACCAACTAAAGCCTCTCGTAACGCCCCTTATGTATCCTGAAACTCTCTAGAGCAGACATGCCCCTGAAACTTTAATGAAACGCGCCTGAAACTGTTCAAAAACCTCTGGAACGCCCTTGAAACTCAATAGTACAAGGGCGTTGCAAGAGTATTACAGCGAGCATCACGCTGTAATTCTCTTGCAGCGCCCTTGTAACACCCAGAAAGCTCCAGGGGCACCTCTGGATCCCCGTCAAGCCCTCTAGCACGCCTCTGAATCCCTCGTCTCTAGCAGTGATCCATTTGCCTCGGGTCGCTGTCGCTAGCCCAGTGCCAACAATTGAAATACGGAACTCCCCTGCAACGTCCCTAATACCCACACAATTTGCTGAAACTCTCTGAAACCCTTGGAACGACCTTGAAACACATTGCAACCTCCTGGAACATCCATGGAACGCCTTGGAACCCTTTGAAGCCATCTAGAACGCTCCTAAAATCACTGAAACCCTCTAGCAATGCCTCCGAAACCCTTTGAGAAGCCCTGGAACAGTGGGTTTCCCTTGAAACGCCATAAATCCCCCTGAGATCCCAAAAACTTTTGCGGGACCTCTTGGAAACTCCTTGAACATCCTGCCTGAAGCCCCCTGGAATCCCTTAAAATCTCCTATAAACACCCTTGGACCACCCTTCTAACTCCTTGAATGCCCACGAACTTCACGAAGCTACTTGGAACACCTTTGAAAGACCTTAAACACCATAGAACACCCATGCAAGGCCGTAGGAACATCCTGAAGCTCTCTGGTACACCTCTGAAACCTCTAAAACACCCCGGGACGCTGAAGAAAACTCCTGGAAATCTCTGGAACGCCCCTGAATACCCCCTGAAAACTCCTTGGGGGCTGTCCATATATTACGTACATTTCCACGATTTTTTACAACCTACCACTCCTCCCCCCGCCCTTGTAAGAGTTTTTGTATGAGAATCCAAATATTGTTGTATGGCACGAAAGATTTCTCAAACCATGCTCCCCCCATAACCCCATAAACCCTTATGTAATTAGTGGACAGCCCCTCGACTGCTATAGAAACGCCATGAATCCTCCTGGACCCCCTCCAATCCTTCTAAGAAGTCCCAGAAACCTCCTGCAACATCTGGGATGCTCTTGAAATTCCTTGAAACCCCATGGAACGCCTCTGAAACACTCTAGAACACCTTGGGAACACCCCTTAAACCCCGTGAACGTCCATGAATTCCATAAAGCTACTTGGAATGCCGTTGAAATACGCTAAAACCCGCTGGAACACTCATGCACGGCCCAAGGGACCTCCTGAAGCCCTCTGGTACGCCTTTGAAACCTCTGGTACCCCCCGAAATGCTCAAGAAACCTCCTGGCAAACTCTGGAACGCCCCTGAAATCCCCTGAAAAACCATTGAACGCTTCTGAAACGACATTTATTTCCCTACGGGATGAATGACCCATAAAAGGTTAAAATCCCCGATAATAAACAAATAAAACAATTAATTTCCCTGAAATCTCCTAAAACGCTACTGAAATGAAATCCCTTCAATCCTCTTGAGACATCCTGGAAGCCTCCTGGAACACCTCTGAACTGAAACCCCCTGAAACTTTAAGCTCCCTTTGGGACGCTTTGGAAATCCTTTGAAACCCTCTGAATCTACCTAGAACACCCCTGACGATACATTAAACACCTCTGAAAACACCCTGGAACCCCATGAAGTCACTTGGAACGCCCTTGAAACACCTGTAGTCCTCTAGAATGCCTCTGAAACCTCTGAAACACCACTGAATGCCCCCAAAACCCTCTGAAAATGCCTATAACTTCCTCAAAACTCCTGGGACCTCCTGAAAACTCCTTGATAGCTCCGATAACGTCATGAATCTCCGTTACATCTCCAAAAAATGCTCCTGAAATCCCTTGAAAACCTCTTAATTCTTCTGAGACATTCCTGAATCCTTCTGGAATGCTCCTGAAACCCTCTGAAACCTCCTGTAACTCTCTCGAGACATTTGTTCTCCTTCGAAACGCCTTGAAAACCCTAGAGCATCCCTGAAACTCCTTGAATCTCTACCTAGAACTCTAGAAGGCCCCTGAAACTTAATGGAACACCAATGGAACGTCTCTAGGACTACCTGAAGCCCTCTAGAACGCCCATGAAATCTTTGAAAACCTGAAACGCCCTCGAAACCCCTGAAGCGCTCCTGAAACTCCCTGATAAACCTTTGAACGTTTCAAAACGCCCTCTGAAATTTCCTAACTCACTCTTGAAATCCCCTGAAAACCCCTCAATCCTCCCGAGACGTAGCCTCCTGGAACGCCCCTAAAACCCCCTGGAATGCCAATGGAAGCTTCTCGAGACGTCTGGGTTGCTCTTGGGAATTCCTTGAAACCTCTGTAACGGCCCTAAGCCCCGTGAAACCCCTTAGAACGCTCCAGAAACGCTATGGTTAATCCAAAGCTAATTTATTTATTTATGGACACATCACATCAACAGGCAAACAACAGCCCCAATGATGTTTAACCTAATCCCAGACTTATGTCTAATGTCTATTTTTAACAATAACTTTGTCATACTTAAAGGTAGAATTACACAAGTCAAGAGGTTCTCCCTGAAAACTCATAAAACACCCTGAAACACCCTCAATACTCCTGAGGCATCCCGGAAGCTTTCTGGAACGCCCATGAAATTCTCTAGAATGTCACTTTAACAATCTCAAGACCTCTGGGACGCTTTTAAAATCCCTTGAAATCCCATGGAACGCCCCTCAAACCCCCTGAATCTCCCTGGACCATTGTAACACACTTTAGACCTCTGGACGCCCCTGAAACCCTGGAAACACCGTGAAAGGTCCCTGGATCGTCACTGGAACCTACGGGAGCGGACCTGGTGTAGTGGTTAGAACACTTGACTATCACGCCGAGGACCTGGGATCGAGTCCCACTCCCGACATACCCACAAAATGTGGGTTCTTCCTTCGGAAGGGAAGTAAAACGTGGGTCCCGAGATGAACTAGCCTAGGGTTAAAAATCTCGTTAATACAGACAAAAAAAAAAGTCACTGGAACCCTCTTGGGTCCTCTGATATGGCCCTGAAATGCCCTAAAACGCTATGGAACGCATCTGAAACATTTTGAGACACCCTAGAACGCCCTTCAACACATACTCCCATGAAGCTACTTAGAATTTGCAACAACCATTAAACGCTCCTGAAAGCCCTCTGAACTTCTCTGATCCCAAGTGACATTTTTGACAATAAAGATTTGTCAATCAGTTTTGAAGCCAAGAATTGCTCTCAGAATCCGTCATAAATTATTATTCGAAATCTGAGATCTCCTAGAAGTCCCTAAAACCGCCTGAGTGCTACGGTAACTCCCCTGAAATGCCCTGAGACCCCCAAAAATTGTTGAGAAAAACCTCAAAACCCAACTGAAATCTCCCTGGAAGCTCCATGAAACCTTCTTGAAAACCCCTTTGGAACTTTCTGAGCTCTTTAGAATGACTCTGAAACCTCTTAAAATTTTAATTTAGTCATCCTAAAAACCCCTTTCAAATCCCCATTTTTTATTCTAAACCTGGAACACTAAATAAACGATTTTAACTGACAGATGTAATGACACTTTGTGCAGCGTCTCAATGTATGCTATTCTATCGAGCTG
Source organism: Aedes albopictus (assembly GCF_035046485.1). Taxonomy (NCBI): domain Eukaryota; kingdom Metazoa; phylum Arthropoda; class Insecta; order Diptera; family Culicidae; genus Aedes; species Aedes albopictus. The sequence continues at coordinate 313,576,765 of NC_085136.1, read as the reverse complement.
ATTACTTTTAAACTGCTTTCACTTTTCTATTCCATCCATGATAGAATGGTGAGCACGAGTATGTTGGTGTGTAGTTGTCGTTCCTTTTCCAGTCCAATTGAGGTTCCATTCTCCGAGTATCGGGGTCCGTTAGAGCCATGGGCTCAGAAGAGTGTCAGCCGTTCTCAGATGGAAAACCAACTGATGGAAAATTACAAGTGCCGTGGCTAGGAATCAAACCTGTGACGTCTAGAAGATGCCCGGTAGATATCCAGAAAACGTTTGGAAGGCGTCTTGAAGAAGGGAAGAAGGTAGATACAGTCGGAACCCGCTCGTTGAGCCACAACCTCCACCCAACCAACGAATTCGATTCGCTAGTTGGGTGAAGTGACAGCAGCACAAGGGGCGTGCGCATTGTTTTTTTTAAATCATGTTTAGGTTGGAAGCAAAAAGGAAAATTTTTCAATTTGTTTCACATTTAGAACAAAACTGATACGTTTTGCAAGATACATATATGGCCAATGCAGGAAATAATTATTTTCACCCATTTTTAGTCGGTGAAGTGAAAATATAGATGTTTATGAAACCACCCGGACCAAAAGCAAGCACAAAACGCTTTCAATGATCGACAAAATAAAGATTACCGATGTTTTGCATTTGTTTCGAAGTAATTGTACATATTCTTTTTTTTTAAAGAAATATGAAATAGAAATTCTTTTCGATTATTAGTAAAGTTTAAGAAACCAAAAACTCATTAGCTCACCCCTCGGAATTACAGATTGGTTGTCATTTTCAGTTTGACATTGAGTTATGACATCCAGGTACTTTTTAGTTGGCTGACAGCCCAACTAACGGGGCCCCAACTAAAAAGTCACCCAACTATTAAGCCCCCAACCAGCAAGTCATGACTGTATACGGAAAACTTCAAATAGTGGTCCACAGGATGCCACAGGATGCTCACAGGAAGAGGTCTACTAGATGTCCGACAGACGTCCAGAAGTTGCCCGGTACACGCTTGAAAGCGGTCCTAAAGACGCTCAGAAGATGCTCAGTAGCATCCGAAATACATCCAGAAGACGTCCGGAAGGCATCCGACAGACGTCCAGAAGATGCCCGATACACTTATGAAAGACGTCCAGGAGATTCTCGGAAGACGTGTAGAGGATGCGCGGTAGACATTCAGAAGACGTCCAGAATGCATTTAGAAGAGATTCAAAAGATGTCCAAAAATGTTAGACAGACGTCCAGAAGATGACCAGACGAGAGAAGATGACCAGAAGATGCTCGGTAGACATCCGGAATACTTCCAAAAGTGGCCTACAAAATGTTCAGATGGTGTCCGGTAGACGTCCATCACAAGAACGGTAGGCATCCAGAAGATATCCAGAGGATACCCAAAAAACATCCGGAGGACATCCAGAAGACGTTCAGAATACTTCCAGAAGACCAGAAGAGGTCCACAAGATATGCAAAAAAATGTCCTGTAGACGTCCAGAAGATTCCCGATTGACGTCCAGAATACCTCCAGAGGTGATCCACAACATGTTCAGAAGGTGTCCACCAGACACCTGAAAGAAGTCCATAAGATTCTCGGTAGTCTACCGACGGTAGACCTCCAGAAGATGTCCAAAATACTTCGAGAAGAGGTTCACAAGACGTCCGAAAGATACTCGGGGACGTCCAGAAGATGCTCGGTAGACGTCTAGAAGACGTCTGGAAGACATCCAGAAGATGTCCGGAATACATCCAGAAGACGTCCAGAATACTTCCAAAAGAGGTCCACAAGATGTTCAACAGACGTCTAGAAGACGCCCAGAAGATGACCAGTAGACGTCCAGAAGATGCTCGATAGACGTCCAATAGCCGACTGCAAGACATCCAGAACTCGTACGGAAACTGCCAGCAGAGGTCCACAAAAATTGTCATGAAGACGTTTAAAAGATGCTCGTAACATCCCGAAGACGTCCGCAATACTTCTAGAAGAGGTTCACAAGGTGTTTAAAAGTTGTCCGGAAGACATCCAGAAGACGTGCGGAAGACAACCAGAAGAGGTCCTCAAGATGTCTAAAAGATGTCCTGTAGACGTCCAGAAGATGCTCGATATTCGTCTAGAACAGTAGTCCTCAGGCGTACTGTCTACGCGGGCCACAATTGAATTTCACAAGAAGGCTGCGAACCGCAAGGCATTTAAAAATTTATTTTGATAAAATTTTAATAGAAGGTGTAACTTCGACGTACAAGTCATCCTTTATATTCATCAGAACAATGTTTTAGAGTCAAAATATATGACTTTTTATATTTTTTGGGCATAATAATTTTGCAGATAAAAATTATTTTTAAAGTTACTGATTTAAAATAGCTTTTTGTTTATTTGTATCTTTTGCTTAAGAATTAATTCCTTTACTTCTTAAAAGGGCTTTGATAAAAGTGTCTGCTTTTAGTTTTTGAAATCTTTCTAATATATTCGAAAATCAGATCGCGGGCCGCACTAAACCTTCTCGAGGGCCGCATGCGGCCCGCGGGCCGCAGTTTGGTGACCACTGGTCTAGAAGACGCCCGGAAGACATCCAGAAGATGTCCAGAAAACTTCCAGAAGATGTTCAAAAGATGTTCAAAAAGATTTCAAAAATGTTTTCCGACAGCCGTTCGGTTCACATTATGTTGAAGTTGCTTGTTGATCTTGAAGTGTCTATAGATTAGGAGGATTTCAGTGCTGCCAAAAGTACCTTTCCAGCAGCATTTCTAAATCCCTTGTCAATCAAATGCCATGGCTTGCCATAAAAAGAAACTGTTGCGCTTCCATTTGTAACCAATCACTCACCACAAAACTGCAATCCAAAAACCATTTCAAAGTCAACTCGATGGGAACCCGGGGGCGACATTGACCCAGTTGATCCACAATGATCGTGAATTCGTTGAACTGTCAACGACGCGATGAGCGGCGATGCACTTCCAAAATTACCCATTGCTTCTTCTTCGGTCCGTTGCTTCTTCAGCACTACGCCCCTTGCAATTCAATGTGTCCTACCTCGTGTGGTGATAGACGGTGGCGATTCGATTAACCAACCAAACCTGACCACCATCAAACCCTGTGTGTACCCGTGAAATACCTCTAGGTATGCTGGCTGCTCTAATCGCGGGGGGCGCGAAATTACCCCCAAGGTTGCACGCCTCGATTTGAACATCCCTCCTGCTCTCGGTCGGTGGCCACGGTTACCACGTGCGGCGATCGCTCACATACTTATGTGCTTCGGAACGCGATCTGAATTTTTTCGATTTCGTATCGGGAAATTTCACAATCTATTCGACGAGAGTGTCGCACGTTTCGAGTGTGGAAGCCCACCGCACCGCCACCACCACACGCTATTAAAAGTTTATGCACGTGGTTGCAGCAGTGTGGCGGTCAGTGGCAACAGCAACAGCTGACCAACCACCACACTATGATTTTAACAATGATAACAAATATATTTGACCACGATGTTGGTCGACTGTTGTCATGCAAGGAAAATGTGACACCGTAAACTCGAGTGGACAATTGTGGGCGAATTGCACAGGTGATCGTTGGGATTGAGTTTTGGTTGTCAATTCACCGGTTCAATACTAATTCTTCCTTTTTCAAGAATTTTATTCAAGAATTCAAGAATTCAAGAATTCAAGAATTCAAGAATTCAAGAATTCAAGAATTCAAAATTTCAAGAATTCAAGAATTCAAGAATTCAAGAATTCAAGAATTCAAGAATTCAAGAATTCAAGAATTCAAGAATTCAAGAATTCAAGAATTCAAGAATTCAAGAATTCAAGAATTCAAGAATTCAAGAATTCAAGAATTCAAGAATTCAAGAATTCAAGAATTCAAGAATTCAAGAATTCAAGAATTCAAGAATTCAAGAATTCAAGAATTCAAGAATTCAAGAATTCAAGAATTCAAGAATTCAAGAATTCAAGAATTCAAGAATTCAAGAATTCAAGAATTCAAGAATTCAAGAATTCAAGAATTCAAGAATTCAAGAATTCAAGAATTCAAGAATTCAAGAATTCAATAATTCAAGAATTCAAGAATTCAAGAATTCAATAATTCAAGAATCGTAAATTTATTTTAAAATCGATAGTATTTTCGACATTTATTGCGACATTTTTTTTATTTCTTTGTATTTTCTCAATTTCTAATTCAGTCGCACTTTTTTATTTTCTTCAATTATTTAAGAATTTCAGAAATTCACGAAATTTGACTTTCAAGACTTTGGAATTCTATCGGCAATTCAAATGGACATTTTTTTCAGTAATCCCTTTGGGAATTTTCTTCGCAAATGAATTTTCAAATTCTATCGACATCCATTTCGACATTTTTTATGACAATTTCTTTTAGACTTTCTTCGACAACTGCTTTGGAAATTATTTCGAAAATTGATTAGAAAGGTCTAGCTTTTCAAATGTCTATATCAAGACTCCCCCGGAGAGTTTATTCTGGAGTTCCTCCAAGAATTTCTCAAAGGGTTCAGGAGTTTTTTTTTCTGGAATTTTTTGAAGAGCATCTCTGGGGAATGCCTTTAAGACTTCTTTTAAGTTTTTTCTGCACATTTCATTAATGCTTCCTCAGAAAATTCCTCCAGGAGTTTTTTTTCCCGAAAATTCATCTAGGAAGTCCTTTAGAAATTACTTTTATGGTTTCTTTAAGAGTGTTTCTGGAATTCATGAGAAGCTTTTCCCCGGCAATTTCTGCGGCAGTTTCTCCAGAAATGCTTTCAAGGGTTTCTCATGAAATTCATTTGAGTGTTCCTTCTAGAAATTCTCCGGAAATTTCTTCAAGAATTTCCTCGGTAATTCCTTTGAGAATTTCTTCGTGAACGTCTGCAAAAAATCTTTTGAAAATGTCCTCTAGCAATATCCCTTCAAGACCTCCTCCGAGAACTGCTCCAAAATTCCTGTAGGATTTCTTCCGGGGTTTCTATGATTTGATCATGAGTTTCTTCTGAGAATTTCCTGAAGAGTTTTGCAGCAATCCTTTCAGAAATTTCCACTATATTTATCTTAGAAGTTCCTCTGCAGGAGCGTCTCATAGGAATCTTTCAGAAAATACTGCAGTCAGCTTCTTATCTTCAGACAAAATTTAAACCCTTCACGGATTATTTAGAAAAAGCTAAAAATCTTTCAAATTTCTTGAAAAAAATCTTCTCAATTTTTTTGAATTATATGGCCATCTCTCCGAGAAATTTAAAAAAAAACCGTTGCAGGAGTTTCTATATCACTCCACCTGCATATATTTAATATCATTTATAATCTTGCGATGAATTGCTCTTAATAGCCATGAACAAGTGTTAATGTAGAAGTTGTTTAAGAATGCCCTTAGGAATTTTTCAATAAGCTTTAGAAAATATACCTGTAGATTTTCTTTTTCAATGTTTCTCTGAGCTCAATCTGAAAATAAAAAAAAAAACAAGAAATTCCACGAATATGTATATATATTCTTCCAGTCAGTCCTCCCAACATTTTTCCTGAAATCTTCCAACATATTGCTTCTGTAATGTAAGATTCGTTTTAAAATTCTTTCTGTGTTTTCTACGACGTTTTTTTTTTTAAATTAATTTTTTGATTTTCTAAATTTTCGGGCAATTTCCTCGGATTTAGCTTTCGTCAAATCTGGTAATGTCTTGTTTGAGAAATTACCGGAGCACAAATTTTGATAAAACTCCCGGAGTAATCCCTACATGAACTGCTGGAAATTTTCTTGAATGAACTGGAACAATTCCTATAAAAACTCCCAGAAAAGTTCTTTCAGCATTTTCCTCAAAAATTCTCAGACGAATTTTCGGAAGAATTTCATGGAAAACTGCCGGATCAATTCCAGGAGGATCTTCCGGTAAACAATCTTGCAGCCCCCCTTGTTTTGAAAAAAAAAACTCCAGAGGATCTCAGGAGAAAGAATCATCAAGAGAACTTTCCTGATGGAATTCCCGGAAAAAAGTTCGGAAGAATTATGGAAGAAGCTTCCGGAAGAATTCTTGTGGGAATTTGCGGATAAATTTTCAGAAAATCTTGTGCACGAGCTTCCGAAGAGTATTTTGAAAGAATTGAAGCAAGAATTTTCTTAAAAAACTTTCGGAAAAATTCCTGACGATTTTTTGAAAAATTACCTAAAGCTTTTTTTTCTTTGAAAAAATCCTGAAGAAATTTTTGAAAAAAATCCCAGATGCCAATTTGAAAAAAAAATCTAACGGGTCTGCAGAAACTTCTGTGAGGACTCCCAGAGAATCTTCTGTGAGAAATTCCAAAGAAACTTCGGTTATACCAGAGGATCTTTTGGTACAATTCCTGGATAAAACTTTCCAAGAATCTTTGGAGGAAACCCCGCAAGAACTCATGGAGGAAATTGTGGAAGTACTCATAGAGAAACTTGTAGAAGTATTCTTGGAATAGCCGCAAGTCCTGGAGAAAGTCTCGGTTTAGCTTCCAGTGGAATTCCCAGAAGAACTTTGGGAAAAATTCCCAGTGGAACTCCCTCAGGTATATCTACAGAGGAAGTTCTAGAGGTTTCGGAGAAACTCTAGGGAGAATTCCCGGTGGAATTCCTTAAGAAATCTCCGCACGAGATCGAAGACGAATCCATAGATTTTTTTGTTCAACCCCTGGAGGAAATCATAAAATACTTCAAAGAAAAAAATGTTGTAATTTCTTTGAGAGATTTCATAAAATATTATTAAACGCCTTTGTTTAGATCCTATGGAACGGCTTCCGATCTTTTCGTAGCTTCTCAACTGTTAATAACTGATAACGGTCAAAAAATAAAAAAAAATAAAGAAAAAATAAATAAAAAAAACAGTGGTCATTGCTCACATAACAAACTAGTTTTAATAGCATTGCGATAAACTTCAGTCAGCAGGCTATTATCGGAGCAAAAATTCCTCCGCCCACACCAACATTCCAGGAAGAGAGACATTATCGTCAACACTTTTCGGGACAGACAAATGTTTCATTAAATTTCATAAAACAATAATGGCAATGAACGAGCTCACCAACTTCAGAGGCGCATGTGGCTAAGCCGATAAACGCCCAAGTTTAGAATGAATAGGTTGAACTTCCGGTCTGTTCGTTACATCCTCATGGAAAGAACTGTGAAAATATTCCATAAGCAGTTGAAAATTGAAAAAAAAAAACAATAATATAAAGGAATAAAAAAAATGAAAAAACGAAAAGTTTAAATACTTGTAGTTGCTAAGAATTTATTTGCAAACAATTTTCAAACGTCTATGCTTAGAACATTTTATAAGACTTCTTGTCTTTTTATAGCATTTTTACAGTAAATAACTGTTGAAGTGCTAATCGAGCAAAAAAATAAAAATAGAAGAAACATTAAATAACTGTTCAGATCCAATTGTTAAACTATTTTCAATCGGATTGCGATAGACGCCGGCCAGCTAGCAATCATCGATACGAACCTCCATCCACAAAAACACCCCACGTTGCCCATTAACCCGATCCAATGTTCGAACTCTCTTCGATTCCCATGCTGCTGGTGCTGGTGCGTGCGTGCCCTCCCAAGGCACCTCCATTATGCGCCTTTTATGCGTTCGATTCGGTTGCTTCGCGCATGAAGACACGACCTTAACCTCAATATTGCCATCCATACACCGTTTTGATCCTCTATAGGTCGCAGCCGCAGCTAGGCAGCTCTTCGAGCACCGTTGGTAGCTCATAAGTCGAAAAACCAGAAACATTTTTCTGTCTACAGGCCAGCCACGCCGCGCCGTGCCGGTCACATATGTGTTAACAAAACAACCTGACTCCATCCTTGTTTGCCAGGCCAGCGGCGTGCTTCTGTCGCACCCCGTCTGTAGTTGTTGTTGAGCCCAGCGCTTGAGACATGCGGGAGATCAGCCAGCACGCGGTTCTCAAACACAGCATCGTACTTTGGGAAAAGGCAATCTGAAAAGTGGAAAAAATAAAAACTTTCTCGCCAAGAAGATGATTCTTTCACAAATAGGTTCCAAAGCCCGTTATAGATTCCTGGATCAAACTACAAATCTTCTTGGAGCTAGAGTACAAATCAGTTATTTTTAATATTTTATTGCTTGCGGTTAAACAACTTTTTTTTCTTTTTTTTCTAGAAATTTTTAAATTTTTGGCTGTTTATATTTTGAGTGATTTTTTCACCATGTACATATAGAAATATAGTTGAATTTCCCATGATAAATTCGTCAAATTTCATCACGTCAAAGTTGACCTCGAATGTAAAACTGGAAGTGTTTACCATTCAAGTTATTTCGAATTTATTAGAAATATTTTTTTTTATTTTCATAAAAGTTGTTGCGATCAGAATACAATGTTCTATGTATATCAATCAATTGAAAGGAAATTGTTCCATGTACGAATAACACACGAAGCTGATTTCGTTCCGATTCCCCTCAAAATTTCGGATTATACAACCATTATTTCCAAAACTTCCTCAATTTCCAAAATTTTTACATTTTTAAAACAACTCGTTTCTCACAACACTCTTCAGGTTCTAAGTGATAAAAGCTCAGCAATTTTTTTTTTCATTTTCAAGCAACCCAGCGCAAACAAAATAAACAAACGAAATCTTGGAGAGAGCGGTGAAAAACAGGCACAACTCACTACAGGAGTATCTCTGGTACCATGACACAATCATCGCCCAATTCTGGATAAATTCTTCTTTGGAATTAGGCATCGATCTCTCTCAGGGCCTCATGATGCCTTGTTTATTTTTTCCCCATTTTGACCGACTTTTTCCACCACTGTGCATCGCCTGATACAACAAGATCACCTTGTGGAGACGCGCGTCGAGTTCCACTTGACAGACGGTTTGAGTATTTTGTATACGATTAGCATATTTGACATTGTTGATGTTGTTGTCGTTGTTGCTGATGTTCTTGCTGGCTTACTGGTTACTGGTCATCGTTGACGCAGACGCAGACGCAGATCGAGATGCAGCGTTGCGAATGCGAATGGATATGGAGCCGGAAGTTTTCCGATTCTCAATCAGGTCCACAAATGAAAAAAGCTTTACTCATTGAAGGTGAATCGGTGCCGAATGGCGGTCGTTAGCCTTTTCCGAAAATAAATGTTATTGCCATTCAAGCGAATGGCTAAAATTGAAATCAACGAACGATAAAGAACGTCAGATGATATCCCAGAAGCTGCACTGGTTGAACATTAAGTACTCTATACAACTAGTGCTGCCTATATAGTCAACTAGTGCTGCCCACGCAATTACCAGTCCCTAGGACGAAAAGTTTTATCCTTTTATTTTTTTAAAATATATGTTCGTTTTTTTTTTAAATCATGCCGTGTTCAGCTAAAGGCAGTGACGTAGTTAGAAGGGGGCATGTTTACTACCATACTTTATACTAAATTTGAAGTGTAGCCGATGATTTGTTATAAGTGTAGATCTGGAGATCCTAACCACATACTATGGGTAACCTCAGTTATGCCCGATGCTCTGGAAATTTGTCACCCATTGCTTTCATTACATGTATGGATCAAAAACTCACTGTTACTTGTATACCTCTACTAATAGGCCATTACAAATTCATACCATATATCTCATGTTCAGAATAGTTTGGATGATTCAGGAAGCTTGCCTTATCATAGAATTAAGTTTTTTCTTTTTTATAGCATATATTTTCCATGTTTTTTTTTTTATTATTTTTACCTTGTTTAGCGAAAAGGCTGAACATAATGAATATAACAATACTCTATCAATGAACTGCACACATAATATCCAGTGACTCTGGAAAAAAAACTCCATCATTACTTTTCTTTTTTTTCATTTTTGCTTTAGTTTATTTTTTTTGCTCATTCATACCATGACCAGCCATAGTCTGCTCGGATTGGTCATGTACACTGCCCCAGTGAAGAATTTTCCGATTTTCTATATTTCCTTAAAGATATTTCAAACCGTGCATAGATTGAACATTGAACTTTATTAGTAAAAGAAAATCAAACGTTATACACAGTAGGAACGAAAAATTTTCCATCGTTTGACGAAAAGTCCTTTTTTATTTTTTTTTTATATATTTTTAAGACAATTCAGACCGTGTTTGTTCTAAACACAACAACACACTAGACAATAGGCACCATACATAACACTCAGTGACTGCAGAATTTTCCATATAACAAAAAGTTTTCCCTTTTCTTTTTTATTTTTTTTTATAAATAATTTAGACTGTTTTTAGCCAAAGGATGCACAAGCTGAACATTACACTTCACAAGTTTTCTTTCATTTTCTCACTAATTTCCAAGAAAGTTTCAGACCGTGTTGCACAGACTTAACATTACTTTTCAAAAGATAATAGTCACATGTAAGGCTATCTGTGACCCAGTGGAAGTTTTTTTCCGTTTTTTTTTTGTTTATTTTTTTTATTTTTTACCACGATTCAAAATGACTACACTAGCAGAACTGAACAGCTACACAATTGGACTACGTAAAACACACATAAAACCCAGTGGCACAGTGTGGAATTCTGACTTACCAAGACTCGTGAGATTTTTAAAAAAGAAATATTAAAGAAAGAAATTTGAAGAATTTTTAGAATGAATACTGTTTGAGCAATTATAATTAAAATATGATAACTTGTACATTCTAATCAAGTAAAAATTCAAGTAATCGCTATTATAGAACAAAGTTTGCTAAATTTATCGCTGCTTGGAGTTTTAATGTTCATTTTTAATTTTAAAAATAATGTACACCTTTCGAAATACTTCCTAGATGGAAATTTCACATTTCATGCAGGTTTTTCGTTGGTCTTTGTAGTTAGGGAAATCCTGACAGCAAAATTCTAGAGCAGTTTTTGAAGAAGTTTTCGGAGGTGTCCTCTCAAATACCTGGAGAAATTCTAGGTAAGCATGCTGACTTTATTTTTGATAAAGCATTCTTACATGGCTGAGTTAGAAAGAGATTTTTCTCAAATACAATAGCATCACAGCCATACAATAAAAAATCACAGCCAAATACAATTCTGACTACATTGAGTGGAACTCTATGTTAATGCTGCCCAATCCCTAAGGAAGCTGATTCTTTTGGCAAAATTTGCGAAAAAAAAGTATCTTAACGAATGTTACTCGAAATTCATGAGGTCGCTTCTGTACAGAATATTTGGAGGAAGATTCGGCAAAACTCCTAAAAAAATTGAAGAACTAAGTTTTTGGAAGCATTACTGGGGGAATCCCGATAGAACCCCGGAACGCTTGCTAATGGTGATAACGGTGAATTCCTTAGAAAAAATAAATTCCAAAGAAAATCGATATAAGGGATCTCAGAATGTGTCAGACCTGTACGTTTTTTATTTCGTCATTATGGTAACCGATTCTATGAGAAGACCAAAATATTTCACACTAAAAATTTTCAAAAACTGTCAAAAATTGGAATATCGGTTTTTTATGTTCAAAAAATATTGCATTGTTGTTTTCAATCAAACTGCGTTAAAAAGTCAGCATTATGTTTAGGTTCAAGGATTCCTTCTAATACCATCTATGGATTTCTGTTAAAATTAACTCAAGTGTTCCTTCAGATATTCCTTCAGCAATTCAGTCAACGAACGAAGATTTCTTTCAGAAACTCCTCCAGTGGTTTCTTAAGAAATTTCTCTGGGGCTTCCTCCAGATAATTCCTGAAGAATTTTTACCGAAATTTGTCCAAGAATCCTCCTAGAAATTCGTAAAGAAAAACCTTTGGAAATTTCTACAGGTTTTCCTTCAAAATTCTTTCAAAGATTCTTTCATTTGTTCTCCTAGTGGTTCAGGAAATATTCGAGAGATCCCTACAGAAATTCATGCACGCATCTCTTCAAAAAGTCCATCAGGAATTGCTCTATTAATTTCATTGAAAATTTCTTCAGATATGTATACAGGAATTTCTTCAAGAATACGTCCAGAGGTTTTTGCAAAATTACTTTCAGTGATTTGGGCAACAATTCTTAATGAGATAGCAATAGGAATTTTAATAGCTTTCCCTTCAGGATTTTCTTCATATATTGCTTGAAATTTATTTGGCATTTTCACTAACAATATCTCTAAAAATTTCTCCAAAGATTCATTAAGACAATTAGTCAGGAAATTCTTCAGATATTCCTTTAGGTATAATTTAAGAATTTATTCAGGGGATCTTCACAATCAATTGGTGTATTTAGTGCTAACGTAAGAACAATCACGACATTCACGAAACGCGACGCGAGACAAGACACGACACTTATGGTTCTTACAATCGTCAAAATAATTAAAAAATTACCGGTCGGCATTAAGGTAATTTTTTAATTATTTTGACGATTGTAAGAACCATAAGTGTCGTGTCTTGTCTCGCGTCGCGTTTCGAGAATGTGGATCTTCACAGAAGCTTATATATTCTTTCTTCGGAAAGCGTTCACTGATTACTTCATGAAGACTTCCAGGAATCCTCCTAAAACTGTATTAAAGCATTTCTTCAAAAATATGCTTGAAAATTCCTCAAAAAAATTTACAGGAATTTAACGAACGGTTTTCCGAAGAGTTTGTACAGCTATCTATCCAAGAAATTCTTCAAAACTTTCTCCCAAAATTCCTTTTAGAATTTTCTTTAGATTTTTCCAGATTATCTTTTAGAGATTCATGCACTTCATGTACTTCCTTTGATTCCACAGGGATTTTAACGAAGATTTTAGAAATATCCGAGCAGGATTTCCTCCTGAAACTCCTTTAGGTATTCCTACAAAAATATATCCAGAGACTTCTTCAGAGTTTTGGAGATTTCTTCAATAATTTCAGCAAGGGATTTTTCAAAAGTTTTTTAGAAACTCTACCAAAAATTCATTCCTTCGGAAATTCTTCCAATGGTGTCTCTATAAAATCTTTGAGAAATTCCTTCCTGAATTCCGTGGTTCCATCAGAAAAATATTCCGGGATTCCTACGGAGATTCCTGCTGGAATTTTCAGATATTCATGTAGTATTTTTTTTTTCAAAAGTTCTTCCAGAAATTGCATAAAGATAACTGGAGGAATCCTTGCAAGAATGTCTGAAGGGATTTCTCAAGAAATCTCTGGAGGGTCGTCTGGTACCTTAAAAAAAGCTTCTGATGATACCTTTGAAGATTCACAGAAAAAAAAACTTTAACACTTTCCGATGGGATTCCAGGACAAAATTCATGCAGCAATTTATCAAAGTTTTCATATAGTTTTTGCTTAACGTTCCTCGTCAAAGAAGAAACCATTTCAAAACTAAATTGAAAAAAAATGTTTTGGGAAAATTATTAAATATTTTTCCTAGAAACGGCTACGCAGTCTTTTAATAGTGAAACGATGTTTATTAACTACCCAACGTTTCGCTATTAAAAGACTGCGTAACCGTTTCTAAGAGAAAGTTGAAACCGTACAGTCAAGCCTCCAATAGCAATTAATAAATATTTTTCACCATCGAAAAATCAGAAGATTTTTTGATTCATTCTCTAGCTGTGTATGAAAACCAAATTTGAAAATATTGCACCGTTATTTAGTAAAAAATAAAAAAAAGGAAGTTTCATCATAAGAGAGGCTTATAGAAAAATTGGAAGGAGACCTGAGAGAATCACTCTCTTCTTATTAACGTTATGGTCTCTAATCAAACGTATTTTGAAAAATAATTAAAATAATTCTAAACGCTTTAGAATTCTTGACACAGTAGGATAGTGGACGTATTTTGGCCCGGGGCAGATATTTTGGTCCATTTTGGGAATTTTATAGCCTTTATCATTAAATCTCTACAAAATCTTGGCAAATTCTTAGTGGAAGTTCCAATAATAATTTGCCAAGATTTTGTGGAGATACTATGATAAATGTAATAAAATTCCCAAGGTTGGTCAAAATACCTGCCCCGGACCAAAATACGTACACTACCCTATAAATTTGTTCCCCTGGGGAAAATCCGGAAATCGGAATACCGAATTGGAATACGCATTCTGACATGACCGATGTTTTGTGGTAAACCGAGAATCTAGGCATTGCTTCTCGCCTCTGAATGCTAGTTTGTCTTGGAACAATCGACTTAGCTTTCCATTTAGGCGAAAGAACTCACAACCAATCATTTTCTGGGGAGCCTTTTTGCACATTTGTTTCGGGTTTGGTGGCATCAGCTCGGCGGATTGCCATACATGGATCAGCAACACAAGATCGAATCAACTGCTTTTAATGATCGGATGCCAAGTAAAGAGCTGGGAGTTCCCCGGATATAAATAAATGTGCTTTGCTAAAAACCTGCATGCGAGGGAATTCCCAACTTTGCGAGTTTGGGTTTGCTTCAGAACGAAAGAAGATTCGGATATATTTGGAAATTAGTGTTCGATGTTTTTTTTTATTTTTTTTTTATTTTGTGCTTTAGGATTCGCAATTTCATACGCTTACACAAATAAAATCTTTAGCTTTGGAGATATTAACAGTTCAAGGCTGGTCAAGGTGCAGATAAAATCTTAACTGGAAACCATGCATGATCATCAAATTTTTATTTTCAATATATTTTTATTTTGTTTTTATTATGTTTAAAGACGATTCACAAGATGGTTCCGGGTCATTTGGCCGAACACCATTTGGCCGAATGCCGTTTGGCCGAATGCCGTTTGGCCGAATGCCGTTTGGCCGAACGCCATTTGGCCGAATGCCATTTGGCCGCAAAAGGATGATGAACTTAAGTGATCTTGCCACTGTTGCCTATATCAGTATAGCTCGAAAGAACAGCCCTTGATTCAAAGAAGGAAAAATCTCTGACAAAAATAGTCCCAGTTTCAACGCCAACTAATTCCTTGATGGTAAAACTTGAAAGAATAGCCTATGATTAAAAGAAGGAAATATTTCTGATGATCATATTGGCAGCTAGAATGTTATCCAGAGTTTGCCCACGCCTCCAAATCCTTTTGATAATAATTCGGCCAAACGGCATTCGGCCAAACGACCCTTTCGGCCAAACGGCATTCGGCCAAATGGCCGGACACCTCACAAGATGATTTTTTAAATCAATTTTTAAAGGCAAGTCTTTAGCCAGACTACCATAGACTGAAGTTTACTGCTTTTGCAACTGAATTTATTGTCCTAGGTAGCAATAAGTTAAACCTATTAGTTGTAGCCATGGTAGTTTCCCATTTTGTCGTAACTTTCATATATAAAAAATATTTAAAAATTTTCCGTGCTTTTCAAGAATTCTTATTAATCTTACTACAGAAACACGAAGCTATTCATGTTCCTATTCATGGGTTGTAGACAAGAATTTGTAAGTTAACATATGCATGATCTTAAAAGCCATTTTTTTATTTTTTTTATTTTTTTTTATCATTAATATTATTTTTCCTTTTAATATTTTTGAAAATATTTCTCACTGTCCTTAGCCAGACTACACATACTGAGGTTAACTGCTCAGGCAGCTAAATCCATGCTCTCAGACAACCATAAGCTAACGTATGAGTTTTCAAAAACCAAATTGGTCTTTATGGTTTCCCATTTGACAATATTTTTTATTTAGAAAATTCTCAAATTCGAGTGCTCGACTACTAGGAATTGTTAACGATCTTACTATAACAACACAAGGCTGTTCAAGATGCTATTTATATGTTGCAAAATACAATTCTGATGTGAAAGCCGCAAACGATCAAAACTTTTTTTTTTATTTTTTTTTCATATTGATTAAAAAACCTAATATATTAAATTTTCAAATATCTACTATGGTCAAACAGTGAACCACTGTGGTCATAAATGGTACACTTACTCAGTTTTTTAACTTCCGAGATCCGTCTCGATCTCGTAGTTGCAATTAGGTTTTTAAAATTTAGATTTTTTTTCCTATTTTTTTTACGAAAACCTGAATCTGAGCCACTATGGTTTTTTTCAGATTTTTAGAAATTGGATTTGATACCTGATGTTAGGTTTGAAAGAAATTCTTTGCCTTTTGACTGCTAGGCAACTATTCGACAGCTCCGCCCAGTACAATATCTGACGATCCAACAAATCGCTCCCACACAAATCCCAAATCGTTTTTCAAACAGGTTCTCGGTTAAGGAAATTCAGATTCAGAATGTAGGTTGATCATCAGTGGATAAACTTTGCTTTTGCTTATCGGAGTCGTTTGTATTACTATGTTCTCTTGAAAGAAAAAAAAAAATGCCACAGAAGAGGAGAATTCCTTCCGTTTTATGGTGTTTGGCCAACCAGGCTCAGGTCGTATGGTCGAAATCCTTTTTTATATATTTTTTTGTTATTTTTCCAAAGAATTCTGTGAGCTAAGGGCTACTCCGGAAACAGCTCTGAGGTTTACACTGGCAGTTTACCCAGACATTTGTTTTTAAAATTCACGTGTCATTTCTCCGGAATAGGCAGACAGATTTTTTTCAGGAACTTAAAGACCTTACTTTCAGGAAGTTTTGGCCATTCCACGAGAAATCTTTGATAAATTTCTTCATAAAAAAAGTGTTGATTCTAGGGATTCACTCCTGCGGTATTTTTATCGAGGTTTTTCCATGGGTTTTTCCATAAGAATTTCCTAAGGGATTGTACCACTCTTATTTTTTTTTCTTTAGAAATTATTACAAGGATTCCTAAGGAATTTCACGAAGAGTTTTGATGGCCGGCTGGAAAATTTAGGATCAATCGGCAAATCTATACAACCCATATGTTTGGTTGAAGAGTTCTCAATAAATAAAGCTGTTTGTCCCCCAAGATCACCATTACGATGTAAATATCCGCCCCTAAATAATCAATTCCAGGTAACACCATCTCCGTTAAGATTGTTGCTCACCATGAAAATAAACCGTTGCTGTTGTCGTCAGCGTTGTCGCCGTTGCCTTCCGGATGCTGAATGACTGATGGAAAACTACTCGAATCACCACCACCGCCACCACCACCATGGATCCTCAGTTTCACTATCCGTAGACGGTGTTGTTGTGGTTATCGCTCTAGATTTTCCAAGCATCGATCACTCCTTATTAATCAAATAAAACCTGTTCAGAACATTCAGAACGTGGTGGGTACGGGTGGGAGTGCGGGTGCATGACACACGCAATTGCTACTGCAACTGCAACTGCTGCAACGCAACGGGGGCACCACTGGAGATGGGGGTGTGTGTTACTCATTGAGGGTGGCAGTCAGTGGTGGCAACCTTGTGGAAAATTACAATTAGAAACGGCTGCCTCTCGGAGCCCCCTTAGGCAACGAGAA
Organism: Aedes albopictus; assembly: GCF_035046485.1. Lineage (NCBI taxonomy): Eukaryota > Metazoa > Arthropoda > Insecta > Diptera > Culicidae > Aedes > Aedes albopictus. Next base: position 313,559,629 of record NC_085136.1, on the reverse strand, counting down.
AGGAATTGTGATCTCAATTGTTTGTAGTTTATAGGCACATCGAGTGTTATTGCTCCGGTGTACGAGACGAGACAGTTACAGTGTCACTGCACTAGTTGGAAGCGCTGGTTGTTTTTGATGGTGTAATAGCGGGAGCACGTTCAGTTTCTGGTGGGGGTTGAACAATCTGACAGCCGATTTACATATTAACGTTGAGATTGATTTATGCTAAAAATAAAAAAAAAATACAAAAATGAAAAAAATAAAAAAAAGAAAAAAATTCCAAAAAAAAATAAAAAATATCTACATGGCCCAATCTCAATTTTTGGTATGGATCAAACGACCTGACGGCTTGCTTACACATAGTAATAATGAGATTGATGAATGCTAGAAATTTAAAAACAAAAAAAAATCAAAAATAGTGAAATATTTGTAAAAAATGTTTTTGATTTGATTTTTTAAATTTATGCAAAAGAGAACCTTGCCCAGCTGTCGAAAAGTGGTATCTAAAAATCTCTTTAAAATTGATTTTGGTTTCAAAATAAAATTCTAAAAATCTTTAGAAAATCAGGATTTTTTAATGATTTTTAGAACTTTATTTTGATATCAATTTGACATCAATTTGAAAGAGATTTTTAGATGTCACATTTTGACAGCTGGACAACTATTTGACAGCTCCGCTCAGTACAAAATCTGACGAAGGGTAATTCTAAAAATTGATCGTATGCAAACTTTAAATTGATTTTTAAATTGGTTCCCTAAAATTCGAATTTCGGCCTAGTTTGGCATGCAGATTTAGAACATGAAATTATCTCAACTCCGCTAAAGAAGCCAACTGAATAAACAGGGTCTTCAGGCTCAATCTGGTAGGCATCAATTAATCTGATGAAAAGATTGATGGATAGTATAATTAGTAAAAATAAGTTAAAAAATGAAAAATAAAAAAAAAGAAAAAAAGAAAACAGAAGAACTTACATTTTGTGAGTTTGTCGGGAGTGGAATAGTAAGATTTGCAGAGAAAGGGTGTCTGGCCAAAGTCTACGCACCATATTTTTTTTCAAATTTTTGTATGGACGAAAGTCTACAAGGGGACGCCAAATTCATGACCGTGGTTTATGAACAGCCACTACAATTGATTGTTATAAAAAAAAATAAAAATAAACATAATAACAAAAATAAAAATATTTTTTAGAAAATACCGAAAAATAAATCTGCGGAGCCCTATGGCCTAATTTATATTTTTGGAAGTTATCAAACGATCTGTTGGCTAGCTCATATATTACCAGTCAGATTGATTGATGCTAAACATATATAAATAAAAAAAATAAAAGTAAAAACAAATGAAAACTTTTGAGACTTTTGCGGGAATTTCTAGAATGATTTCAGCAAAGGTTGTTCCAAAGATTTCTTCATGTATCCCTCTAGAATGCATTCCTATCCATGTATTTCTTTGAAAATTTCTCAAGGGATTTCTTCAGAGGTAAGGTCTTCTTCAGGAGTTTTTTCGTAACTTCTCAAAAGATTCATATAGATTCGTGTCCTTGTACCGATTTTTCGAACCCTCTAAGCAGAATAACCTCTTCGAATGAGTGTAATCTGTTTCGTACCTTTTCATTCCGCCCTTATTGCTTATCCTTTGAGAGATACGCGTATTTCGACTACCACTTGTAAGGATAAGCAATCAGGGCGGAATTAAAAGGTACGAAACTATTAGAGACGAACCAGCCAAGGGCTGAAAGTCTGTTTAATAAAGACAAATCAATAACTCAATCAGGTACGAAACTGATTACACTCATTCGAAGTAGATTCGTGTGTGTTTTTTTTCAGATTTTTTTCAAAGTCCTCCTGGGATTTTTTTAGGGATTTATGGAAAATTCCTTCAAAGTTTATTGCTACCGAAGTTCATGCATGTATTCCATCATTTGTTTCTTCAAATATTTTTGAAACTCATAATGTTTTTTTTTAATTTACTCTAGGATTTGTTTTTTGGATTTGTCCAGAATTTGCCCAGAAAATTCTCCAAATATTTTTGTAAAAGATGGAATTCCAAGAGAAATCTTTTCACAAAGATTCGGAGATTATTTCAGAAATTCCTCCAGGGTTTTCTTTTATAAATTCAAAAAAATTTCCATAACTCTGTAAGAATTTATTGTGCGAATTGTTCCAGAGATTACTTCAGGTATTACGCCATTTATTTATAGTATCTCTGGTATTTATTAAGAAAATTCTCTACAAAATTCTTAAGAAATTCTTCTGGAAATTCTCCAGGCGTCTCTCCATAAGCTTCCGAAGAATTTCCCATCAACTTATGCAAAAATTGCTCTAGAAATCTCATAGTCAATGATAACTTCAGAAATTACACCAAGATGTTTCGCTCAGGTATCCATCTTAAACACCAGGAGTTTTTTGAGGGATTCCTTTAATCAATCCTTCAAGGATTTCTGTACAAATTCTTTCAAAAATTCTTCTAGTATTTTTGGAAGAAATTCAAAAAAAATCTCTGTAAGAATATCTTAAACAATTCTTGCATAAATCGTTGAGGGAAACCTACGAGATATTTCTGACAGAACCGGGTCATAAAGAAAATCCTTGTGGAAATTTGTGGGAGGAACCTTTGGAAGAATTTGCGAAGACATCTCTGCAGGATTCTTAAAGAAATTTTTAGGATCATCTGAAAAATTCCATAAAGGGGCTTTTGATGAAATTGCTTGCTGAATTCCAGATGAAATTTCTTAAATTTTGAACAATTTTTTGCAGATATTTTCGAAAGAATCCGGGAAAATGAAAGGAATCCATAAAAGAATTCCTGAAAAAGTTCCTGCTTGAATTTTTGAGGAAATCTCCAGTAGAATGTAGTACCGTGATTTCGGGTGAAATTGATCACTTTTCACAGTTTTTGGCTTCTAATTTTTGAATAGTTATCGATATGGTCAAACTTAATGCTTTAAAACAAGTACGGCCACAGGTTTCATCGGTCAACGAGGTTGAAACTTTTACTGCAAATCATTTTATTGCAATAAATATCGTTTGAAATAAAAAATCAGAAATTTTAGTTTCGGGGTGAAATTGATCAGTCAGTGAAATGTCTTTGTAAGTGCTGAAAATAAATTTTCCATCTGAATTAACCACTCCAGAATGCGGAAAGCTTTGTAAAACTTATACAAGTTTAGTAAATTCTTAATTATTTAAATATAAAGTTTTATAAATCTAAAGAAAACGCCTAAAAGTATGCAATTTTCATACTAAAGAAGTCATTTCGTCAGCAAAAGTACAATTTTATGCATAAATATCAATATTTATAGAACTTTTGATGACGAAATCGGGTTTAGCAAACACTTGGCAGCTATAAACATTTATTAAAATATTTATTCCATGTGCGATGCAGTTACGGTAACAAAAGTTTGAAAGTGTCTTTGAAATTCGCCAAACACGCAGTTTCGGAAAATATTAAATTTAATACAGAAACATTTAACTAATTACCTGTAAAACATGTAAACTCATTATTCAATAACCCTGGAGCCAGATGATGGTCATTTTCTATAGATTGTTTTAAGTTCAAAGCTTTGTTTTTGACAAAAAAGCGGCCCTCGCGTCGATCAATTTCACCCGAAATTACGGTACTCTTGTATGAATCTCGAGAGAAATATCTGAAAAATTCTTAATTTATTTCAGAAATCCTAGTAAAAATCTGAAGAACTTCCTGAAGAATACCAGGAGAAACTCAACCTTTGATAAAATTCATGAAAAAGTCTGTTGATGTTTTTTTTTGTAAATTCTTGTAAAAAATCTTCAATAAAATTTTTGGAGGATTTCAATACGATCATCCTAGAGCAAAGTGTGGACATTTGCCTGGAGGAAATCCTATAGGAATATCTGGAAAAACGCCCAGATAAGCTTCTGCAAGGATCCACAGCAAAAAAATGACGAAATTCCTGCAGAAATGCCTAGAAAATATTTCTGAACGAATTTCTTGAATCATTCGTAAAGAAATTCTTGTAGCTAAGGAAAAGTTTCCGAGGAAACCCACGAGAGCTTTTCCAGAGGAATTCTTGGAAAAATGATTGGAGAATCCTCTGCAAGAATGTTTGCAGCAAACCGTGGAAGATGTTCTAGAAGAACTTTCAAAAGGAAATCATGGATTACTTTCTAAATGTAAACTCCCTAAAAATTTCTCGGAAGACTTTTTAAAAGAATCGCTGAGGGAATTTATGAGAAAATTCTTGGAGCAAAATAAAAAAAAAAAGACCAAATCCTGAATCCACTCTTAAATTCCGGTTTGAACATAAGAAATTGAATCGACAGGACATAATTACTCATTTTTCATTGTTATTATAAAATTTAGCTGAAAATTTAGATTATTCTGGTTTTTTATTGTATATTTCCAATTTTTGTGAATATTTTTTTTTCCAAGAAGCATTTCAGGCTAGAAAATTTGCGAAGCTTTTGCGTATTTTTTTTTTAATTTTCCTCGGTTGTACTAACGTCAAACTATAAATAAATACCATAATTTTATTTTGAAGTTTGTGAAGAACTAGCCTAAGTTAAAATTCACCAAAATTTAAAAAAAATATATTCGAGTCTTTGCATTATAGCTCCATTAATTCAATGCGGGATCAGCTCTGTTGAGATGACAATGTCATACTTGATCGTAGTTTGGAATGAGCTTTTTTTTTTCTCTCTGTAACGTGTGTAGGCAATCACATCAATAACATCTCTAGATTTTTTTTATTTTTTTTTCCTTCGGTTTTCAAATATAAGACCAGAAACGGTATCTAGAATGCTTGCACAATTTTTCCAGTAAAATACCCAGTATTTTCTTCAGTAAATTCTCATAAAACTTTTTCCAAAAATCATATAGAAATCCAATGAGAGATTTCCCTCTGAAAGCTCATCAGATTTTTTTTAGAAATTTCTTTAAAAAAACGATAAATGTGTTTTTTTTTAGAAATTAATGGATTTTTTTTTGAGAATTTCTCATAATCATTAATTTTTCCATAAATTTCTCACATTTCCTTCAAGCGTTTTAACTTCGATTTTACTAGGGGATTTTATGAAAAATTCCTTCATGGAAAATGTTTTATTTTTTGTCGGATTTTTTTATTTTATTTATTTTTTTTTTTTTTTTTGAGAAATTGTGGAACAAATCCTCTCAATCTCCGACCAAGTACCGCACTCTAACCATCACCTGATTTATGGCTTCAATTTCAGACAGTCTGTTTTACCTGTTGGCATTACAGCCTGACTGACTGCATAGATACTTTACCTACCGAGTTATGCGCCAATATGGAAGAGGGGTCATCAATCTTCTTCCGCCGTGCCGTTGGTTGCGTAGGTTGGAGGAGCATTTGGAATGTCGAGTGTCTGTCCGACTGGTTGATGGTGGAATTGGTGTGGTGACCTTTGGTCATCCATCCGTCGTTGGTAGGCAGTTGTTTCAGTCGAGTGAACTTTTTACTTCATGGTTAACTAACTTAGGATAGGACTTTCAAAAAAACGGCAAGGTCGGGTCCTTCTTCGTGTTTCGGTTGAGGGGCTTTTTTCTTTGGTGGAACGGTTGCAAAACCTTACAGATGAACTTCGATATTGAGTTGTTGTACTGAGCTCGTAACTAACTGATTTTCTCTATGTTTTTTTTTAATTCCAGATTAACATCTGTGGTCGAGATTTCCGATATTTATTTTTGAGGTAAGTTCACACGTCTTGATTTCAGCTAATGATCGCTAAAATGAAGAAGGTATTCAGGAGAGATCAAACGATCGAACGTTTGACATTTGAACGATAAAATCGATAATCGATGTTATGGATCAATAGTTGAACCAACAACCGAAAACCAGACAAAAACCAAACGCCGGATCGATTGAACCTTGTCGAAAAACTAGGTTGATTCTACGTAACGCTTCGTATTCTTGTCGTTCGATATGTAATCGATAACATCGATCAATAGGGTCCTAAAATTAAAGACGAAATCTCGCTTATATTGAATAATACGATCAAGCATGATATTCTAATCGGAATTGTACTTTACTCGAACTTGAAAAACAAAGGAATAATGAGAAAATTCGAAATCAGTAAAATGGTAAATAGTTCTATTTTGACATTTGAGGTCAACCTTGTGTGACTGAGCTCGACATTTTTCGCACTGGGATTTCAAATATGTTCCTATCTGACATACACGGTGAAAAAAAATCACTCAAAGTATGTGTTATAAGCTAGGGACGAGACAAAGGCTAAAAAAATAAAAATAATATATTTTCAACTACGGTTAATAAAAACGTCAAAAAATGAGTAAATATGTACTCTTGAACCTTATATTGTGGTTTAAAACAAGAATCCCGATAGGACTTTAGGAGCCTATTATTATTTATCAATTGTCCCACTAATCAAGACAGAACTCAGCTTGGTTCGTGCTTGAATGCTCGAACTGCAAACCTCAAGCTGGTTTCGTTCGACAGTTTAACAATAGCATCAAACTTAGATTTTTTTTTTTAATTTTTTTTTTATTAATTTTTTTTTATTTTTTTGACCCACCGTCAATGACACGCGTCATGTTCATATTCAGACTCGAATGCGTCGCATTTGGATCGATGCTGAAATTCCAAATAATATATTTTGCGTTATCAATTCTTTTGCTAACTGCGCAAAAGATTAACCAAGCGTGTTTCGCTTTCATTCGCATTTAATTTTAAAAATTTGTTATGCTAAATCTCTATTTTTTCGCTCTGTCTTATGCCAAATTCAACAATTATGCTAATTAGACCAATTGGGCCCACGAGAACCCCATTTAGAAAAAAAAATCGCCCATCGTAGATTCAAAGGCCCGTCCCAGTCAAGTCCCAGTCTATTATTATTCGGCAAGAACCTCATTACGCGGAGTGCCATCCAATAAATTATCGATTTTCCCAGACAAACCCCTAATTTCCAACGGTCCCAGTTCTATTCCTGGAACATTCCATATACGCACAACCCAACCCATTTGCATGATGATGATGGGATAGGGAAACAAGCCGAGAGATTCCACCGTCCATCCGTTGTGTCTCGACGGGATGTAAATCTTTCCCTTTGGAAAAGAAAACAGGTTCGCGATCACTTGGGCTGGTCGCCGGTGCGGTGTTGGAACTGCCAAACTGTCTGTTGCCGCCCGTCGTGACCGCGAGGGGACTTTCTTTTGCGACGACAATCAGATGACGAAGCAGATTCGGGAAGACATTTACATATGTATATGCAGATAGTGTGGCAACGCAACCCGCCCGGTCCATCGATCGATCGATAGGTCGATCGATCGTCGGGACTCGAATTTCGTCGAAATGAAAACCGGATTTGCGCGAGGACGGTATTGTCGCAGGTGTGAACTTGAATTTTTGCGGGACCAGACGTGCTAATAGGTGAATTTGGAAATGGGTTCGATGGGAATAGATGGCTGGCAGCACTGCTTCTGGTCAAGTTTTATCGTTTAAACGTCAACATCAGAACGATCTTTGTTGATGCTTGAAAGCTATGCCTTCTAATTGATCATATTAGAATCGTCTGTGGTGATGATCGTATAGACACGGAAACTGACTTGATAAGCTCATCAGTCAATTACGCAACAAGTTTGCATGAGAACTCCAATTAGCACCAGCGATAATGTAGATTGATCGTTTACTTACTAATGATCACGCATCCCACTCAAATTGTTTTTACTGTAGGTATCTGAAATTATAGATCTCCTACAGGTAATAAATTCAAAGCCTAGGAATGAAACTTTGTTTACTTTGTGATATATATCTTTGAATGTAATATTTCATACTAGCAAAGAGGAGACTCACGATCATGCGATCTGATGAACTCTAGCTTGTATCATTTGAATCAACAGATGTCAAACGACATAAGCTACAGTTCATCAGAAATCGATAATCGATCTTATTGATCATCTGTCAAACGGCACACGACTGCTAACAAATTTTGATCAATAGAAGCTACAATCAGTTGGGTCCTCCTCTGTTAGAGATTGAGTTAAATTCACAAATGGAAAGAATTAAAAAAAAAAACAAGATTGATCACCAGTCGATGTATTTTGTTCAATGTTTTCCAAACGATGTGAGCTGCTACAATCTACCTTTGTTTTGGGCGGGATCGAACGATCTGACGTCAGGATTATTTCGTTTGACAACTCATCGATAAGATTGTTGCACCATCTTATCGTTTTTTTTTTTTTTTTTATTTTTTAACAAACGTAACAAGACAGACATGTTTAATTTTCACTTCCATCAAACAAATCACGCTGCAAGCTTATTTACAAACAACCTTCGCAAGAAAGGACGTTGATTACCTTGAAATATAATATTGTGAGTAGTATGACTCAAACTAGAAAAACTTAAAAAAAATTTAAAAAAAATATTTGTTTTTATTAGTAAAAGATATATAAAAAATAAAAAATGAGAAATAAAATAAAAATTCTCACTATTTAGAAGCCCAGTCTGATTAAGGTAACATTCATAATTGTTTTTATGTTTGTCAGTTAGCCGAAAAGCATTGCGATCGATCATGACGATCAGTTATCTAATCGATCTAATGTTATTCAATGCAAGCGATCGAGGACCGTTTATCTATGTTTTCGATCTTTGATGATTGATCTGTCAAACTATAAAGCATAGGCGATTGCTTTCCACCAGAAACTATACTTAATTGTGGTTGCCATCATATTTTGTAAAAAATCTAAAAATGTGGTCCTTGTTTCTTTTAAAATTAATAATAGCCACAATGTGTTCTATCTAGTGTGAAGTTATCAAGGCAATCGTCGGCCGAAAATAACTGCATTTTATGTTTGCGTATGTTTCTAAAACTAGATAAACGAGAACTGTTCAGCCGAAACCATTTTATTGCTCCAAAAATACGACGATAAAAATTATCTCTTCTTCGTCGAAACCTGTTTTGTTTGCTTGGTTGTGCAAAAAATAAAAAAATAAAAAGATTTTATGCAAACTCTCTATACAAATCTTCGGACCATATCTGCAAACGAGAATGCAAATTCGTCCCCTTGCGATCGGATGTTCACCCCTGCTGATTGCTGAATGTGCGAAATTCGAAATTTGAATGAAATCACGTGTTCGGTAATGTACCGGACCGGCATTCTTCCCTACGCCGCTTGCTTGAGGATACAAGTGTTGTCACATATATCACATATATCCTCAAGTCAAGTAACGACGATGGTACTTCCGTTCCAGTACCCATCAACAGTAGTAACGTACTAGGCGATTAACTTCCTACATAAGAACAACGCTTTTCCCATAAGGTACCTACGGCGTTGCAGGGTTATGTTTGTGCCCGCAGGGGTGGGCTGTAGTAGGGCTGTTAACAGGACAACATCTCATCCACCGCAAGGGTTGCGTTCTCCTTCGCCGTGCGAAGTAAGCTTTGATTGAGGATTCTTCAGTCTGAAGATGTGACCATTTGTGAGTGCAGATAAAGTGGTAGCGCGTGGCCACCAGTAGTTTGACGGAATGCTGTTTCGAAAAAAAAGTGGATGTTGAATTTTGATGACGATAATATAAATAATGGAGAAGTTTACGACTAATGGTTGAGAAGTCAAAAATAGCCGCTTCTATAAAATACTGATCGATTGCTGCATGAGATCAAAGATTGATTCATTATCGAGTCCATAAATTTGTGCTCAAAATAAATATAACAACTTTGAAAAGATTTGAGAAATATAAAAACTACACCATATAATGAAAAGTTGTCACAATGTAAAGGTGTTGAAACATGTAGAAAAATATTCGGAAGATTATTTAACTCAAACTAACAATAAAAAAAATAAAAAAAAATAATGTAAGAAAATGTTTAACTTTTGAAATTTTTTACTCTGAACAAGTAAATTTCTTAGAAAACAATTGAAATGACTGGAAGGTTCTTGTCAACCGAAATGCAGGATACAGGGGATAGATATAATGTTCGGGACAGGCAAAATTTCACTTGTCAAAAAATGCTCAATTAGCTGTAATTTCTTGAAAAGTGTATCAAAAAATCTATAATAATGAGCTTTGAAAAAACTTTTGACTTAACTTAAAATTCTGAACACGAAAAAAAATTATAATGATTTAATTATTTTTCTAAAATTACACCAAAACATCCAAAACTTCAGCATAGTTTCATAATTCGAGATGGTAGGTCTTTTAAATTCCCTTCAATTGACTTGAGTATAAATACGTTTCGACGGAAAATAACAAAAAAAAAACAGCAGAAGATTGAAAAAAGTAGTGGGATGCATACTAAAATAGACCAATTCACTAAGAAAATCATGAAATTAATTAAATCGCAATAACTTTATTACTTATTAATAATTTCAAGTTACGCGAAACGCTTTTCAAGACTAATAAATTTACATAAATTTTCAAAATTTTATTGCATTCAGTTAATTGAACCGGAGATAGAACAGGATAATTATACCTTCCAGGATTCTGAGGAGAATCCTTCCAGGATTCTAAGGAGAATCCTTCCAGGATTCTAAGGAGAATCCTTCCAGGATTCTAAGGAGAATCCTTGCAGGATTGTGAGAAGAATCCTTGCAGGATGCTGAGGAGAATCCTTGCAGGATTCTGAGGAGAATCTTTGCAGGATTCTGAGGAGAATCCTTTCAGGATTCTGAGGAGAATCCTTGCAGGATTCTGAGGAGAATCCTTGCAGGATTCTGAGGAGAATCCTTGCAGGATTCTGAGGAGAATCCTTGCAGGATTCTGAGGAGAATCCTTGCAGGATTCTGAGGAGAATCCTTCCAGGATTCTGAGGAGAATCCTTCCAGGATTCTGAGGAGAATCCTTCCAGGATTCTGAGGAGAATCCTTCCAGGGTTCTGAGGAGAATCCATCCAGGATTCTGAGGAGAATCCTTCCAGGATTCTGAGGAGAATCCTTCCAGGATTCTGAGGAGAATCCTTCCAGGATTCTGAGGAGAATCCTTCCAGGATTCTGAGGAGAATCCTTCCAGGATTCTGAGGAGAATCCTTCCAGGATTCTGAGGAGAATCCTTCCAGGATTCTGAGGAGAATCCTTCCAGGATTCTGAGGAGAATCCTTGCAGGAATCTGAGGAGAATCCTTCCAGGATTCTGAGGAGAATCCTTCCAGGATTCTGAGGAGAATCCTTCCAGGATTCTGAGGAGAATCCTTCCAGGATTCTGAGGAGAATCCTTCCAGGATTCTGAGGAGAATCCTTGCAGGATTGTGAGAAGAATCCTTGCAGGATGCTGAGGAGAATCCTTGCAGGATTCTGAGGAGAATCTTTGCAGGATTCTGAGGAGAATCCTTTCAGGATTCTGAGGAGAATCCTTGCAGGATTCTGAGGAGAATCCTTGCAGGATTCTGAGGAGAATCCTTGCAGGATTCTGAGGAGAATCCTTGCAGGATTCTGAGGAGAATCCTTGCAGGATTCTGAGGAGAATCCTTGCAGGATTCTGAGGAGAATCCTTCCAGGATTCTGAGGAGAATCCTTCCAGGATTCTGAGGAGAATCCTTCCAGGATTCTGAGGAGAATCCTTCCAGGGTTCTGAGGAGAATCCATCCAGGATTCTGAGGAGAATCCTTCCAGGATTCTGAGGAGAATCCTTCCAGGATTCTGAGGAGAATCCTTCCAGGATTCTGAGGAGAATCCTTCCAGGATTCTGAGGAGAATCCTTCCAGGATTCTGAGGAGAATCCTTCCAGGATTCTGAGGAGAATCCTTCCAGGATTCTGAGGAGAATCCTTCCAGGATTCTGAGGAGAATCCTTCCAGGATTCTGAGGAGAATCCTTCCAGGATTCTGAGGAGAATCCTTCCAGGATTCTGAGGAGAATCCTTCCAGGATTCTGAGGAGAATCCTTCCAGGATTCTGAGGAGAATCCTTCCAGGATTCTGAGGAGAATCCTTCCAGGATTCTGAGGAGAATCCTTCCAGGATTCTGAGGAGAATCCTTCCAGGATTCTGAGGAGAATCCTTCCAGGATTCTGAGGAGAATCCTTCCAGGATTCTGAGGAGAATCCTTCCAGGATTCTGAGGAGAATCCTTGCAGGATTCTGAGGAGAATCCTTGCAGGAATCTGAGGAGAATCCTTCCAGGATTCTGAGGAGAATCCTTCCAGGATTCTGAGGAGAATCCTTCCAGGATTCTGAGGAGAATCCTTCCAGGATTCTGAGGAGAATCCTTCCAGGATTCTGAGGAGAATCCTTCCAGGATTCTGAGGAGAACCCTTCCAGGATTCTGAGGAGAATCCTTCCAGGATTCTGAGGAGAATCCTTCCAGGATTCTGAGGAGAATCCTTCCAGGATTCTGAGGAGAATCCTTCCAGGATTCTGAGGAGAATCCTTCCAGGATTCTGAGGAGAATCCTTCCAGGATTCTGAGGAGAATCCTTCCAGGATTCTGAGGAGAATCCTTCCAGGATTCTGAGGAGAATCCTTCCAGGATTCTGAGGAGAATCCTTCCAGGGTTCTGAGGAGAATCCTTCCAGGATTCTGAGGAGAATCCTTCCAGGATTCTGAGGAGAATCCTTCCAGGATTCTGAGGAGAATCCTTCCAGGATTCTGAGGAGAATCCTTCCAGGATTCTGAGGAGAATCCTTCCAGCTACCAGGATTCCTGATGGAGAATTCCTCCAGGATTCTGAGGAGAATCCTTACCATGATTCTGAGGAAAGAATCCTTCCAGGATTCTGAGTGAGGAGAGTCCTTCGAGGAATTCCTGAGGAGAAATCCTTCCAGGATTCTGAGCGAGCAGTCCTTCCAGGATTCTGAGGAGAATCCCTTCCAGGATTCTGAGGAGAATCCTTCCAGGATTCTGAGGAGAATCCTTCCAGGATTCTGAGGAGAATCCTTCGCAGGATTCTGAGGAGAATCCTTCCAGGATTCTGAGGAGAATCCTTGCAGGATTCTGAGGAGAATCCTTGCCAGGATTCTGAGGAGAATCCTTGCAGGATTCTGAGGAGAATCCTTGCAGGATTCTGAGGAGAATCCTTGCAGGATTCTGAGGAGAATCCTTGCAGGATTCTGAGGAGAATCCTTGCAGGATTCTGAGGAGAATCCTTGCAGGATTCTGAGGAGAATCCTTGCAGGATTCTGAGGAGAATCCTTGCAGGATTCTGAGGAGAATCCTTGCAGGATTCTGAGGAGAATCCTTGCAGGATTCTGAGGAGAATCCTTGCAGGATTCTGAGGAGAATCCTTGCAGGATTCTGAGGAGAATCCTTGCAGGATTCTGAGGAGAATCCTTGCAGGATTCTGAGGAGAATCCTTGCAGGATTCTGAGGAGAATCCTTGCAGGATTCTGAGGAGAATCCTTGCAGGATTCTGAGGAGAATCCTTGCAGGATTCTGAGGAGAATCCTTGCAGGATTCTGAGGAGAATCCTTGCAGGATTCTGAGGAGAATCCTTGCAGGATTCTGAGGAGAATCCTTGCAGGATTCTGAGGAGAATCCTTGCAGGATTCTGAGGAGAATCCTTGCAGGATTCTGAGGAGAATCCTTGCAGGATTCTGAGGAGAATCCTTGCAGGATTCTGAGGAGAATCCTTGCAGGATTCTGAGGAGAATCCTTGCAGGATTCTGAGGAGAATCCTTGCAGGATTCTGAGGAGAATCCTTGCAGGATTCTGAGGAGAATCCTTGCAGGATTCTGAGGAGAATCCTTGCAGGATTCTGAGGAGAATCCTTGCAGGATTCTGAGGAGAATCCTTGCAGGATTCTGAGGAGAATCCTTGCAGGATTCTGAGGAGAATCCTTGCAGGATTCTGAGGAGAATCCTTGCAGGATTCTGAGGAGAATCCTTGCAGGATTCTGAGGAGAATCCTTGCAGGATTCTGAGGAGAATCCTTGCAGGATTCTGAGGAGAATCCTTGCAGGATTCTGAGGAGAATCCTTGCAGGATTCTGAGGAGAATCCTTGCAGGATTCTGAGGAGAATCCTTGCAGGATTCTGAGGAGAATCCTTGCAGGATTCTGAGGAGAATCCTTGCAGGATTCTGAGGAGAATCCTTGCAGGATTCTGAGGAGAATCCTTGCAGGATTCTGAGGAGAATCCTTGCAGGATTCTGAGGAGAATCCTTGCAGGATTCTGAGGAGAATCCTTGCAGGATTCTGAGGAGAATCCTTGCAGGATTCTGAGGAGAATCCTTGCAGGATTCTGAGGAGAATCCTTGCAGGATTCTGAGGAGAATCCTTGCAGGATTCTGAGGAGAATCCTTGCAGGATTCTGAGGAGAATCCTTGCAGGATTCTGAGGAGAATCCTTGCAGGATTCTGAGGAGAATCCTTGCAGGATTCTGAGGAGAATCCTTGCAGGATTCTGAGGAGAATCCTTGCAGGATTCTGAGGAGAATCCTTGCAGGATTCTGAGGAGAAATCCTTGCAGGATTCTGAGGAGAATCCTTGCAGGATTCTGAGGAGAATCCTTGCAGGATTCTGAGGAGAATCCTTGCAGGATTCTGAGGAGAATCCTTGCAGGATTCTGAGGAGAATCCTTGCAGGATTCTGAGGAGAATCCTTGCAGGATTCTGAGGAGAATCCTTGCAGGATTCTGAGGAGAAATCCTTGCAGGATTCTGAGGAGAATCCTTGCAGGATTCTGAGGAGAATCCTTGCAGGATTCTGAGGAGAATCCTTGCAGGATTCTGAGGAGAATCCTTGCAGGATTCTGAGGAGAATCCTTGCAGGATTCTGAGGAGAATCCTTGCAGGATTCTGAGGAGAATCCTTGCAGGATTCTGAGGAGAATCCTTGCAGGATTCTGAGGAGAAATCCTTGCAGGATTTCTGAGGAGAATCCTTGCAGGATTCTGAGGAGAATCCTTGCAGGATTCTGAGGAGAATCCTTGCAGGATTCTGAGGAGAATCCTTGCAGGATTTCTGAGGAGAATCCTTGCAGGATTCTGAGGAGAATCCTTGCAGGATTCTGAGGAGAATCCTTGCAGGATTCTGAGGAGAATCCTTGCAGGATTCTGAGGAGAATCCTTGCAGGATTCTGAGGAGAATCCTTGCAGGATTCTGAGGAGAATCCTTGCAGGATTCTGAGGAGAATCCTTGCAGGATTCTGAGGAGAATCCTTGCAGGATTCTGAGGAGAATCCTTGCAGGATTCTGAGGAGAATCCTTGCAGGATTCTGAGGAGAATCCTTGCAGGATTCTGAGGAGAATCCTTGCAGGATTCTGAGGAGAATCCTTGCAGGATTCTGAGGAGAATCCTTGCAGGATTCTGAGGAGAATCCTTGCAGGATTCTGAGGAGAATCCTTGCAGGATTCTGAGGAGAATCCTTGCAGGATTCTGAGGAGAATCCTTGCAGGATTCTGAGGAGAATCCTTGCAGGATTCTGAGGAGAATCCTTGCAGGATTCTGAGGAGAATCCTTGCAGGATTCTGAGGAGAATCCTTGCAGGATTCTGAGGAGAATCCTTGCAGGATTCTGAGGAGAATCCTTGCAGGATTCTGAGGAGAATCCTTGCAGGATTCTGAGGAGAATCCTTGCAGGATTCTGAGGAGAATCCTTGCAGGATTCTGAGGAGAATCCTTGCAGGATTCTGAGGAGAATCCTTGCAGGATTCTGAGGAGAATCCTTGCAGGATTCTGAGGAGAAATCCTTGTAGGATTCTGAGGAGAATCCTTGCAGGATTCTGAGGAGAATCCTTGCAGGATTCTGAGGAAAATCCTTTGCAGGATTCTGAGGAGAATCCTTGCAGGATTCTGAGGAGAATCCTTGCAGGATTCTGAGGAGAATCCTTGCAGGAATCTGAGGAGAATCCTTGCAGGAATCTGAGGAGAATCCTTGCAGGATTCTGAGGAAAATCCTTTCAGGATTCTGAAGAGAATCCTTTCAGGATTCTGAGGAGAATCCTTTCAGGATTCTGAGGAGAATCCTTTCAGGATTCTGAGGAGAATCCTTTCAGGATTCTGAGGAGAATCCTTTCAGGATTCTGAGGAGAATCCTTTCAGGATTCTCAGGAGAATCCTTTAAGGATTCTGAGGAGAATCCTTTCAGGATTCTGAGGAGAATCCTTTCAGGATTCTGAGGAGAATCCTTTCAGGATTCTGAGGAGAATCCTTTCAGGATTCTGAGGAGAATCCTTTCAGGATTCTGAGGAGAATCCTTTCAGGATTCTGAGGAGAATCCTTTCAGGATTCTGAGGAGAATCCTTTCAGGATTCTGAGGAGAATCCTTGCAGGATTCTGAGGAGAATCCTTGCAGGATTCAGAGGAGAATTCCTTCAGGATTCTGAAGAGAATCTTTTCAGGATTCTGAGGAAAATCCTTTCAGGATTCTGAAGAGAATCCTTTCAGGATTCTGAGAAGAATCCTTTCAGGATTCTGAGGAGAATCCTTTCAGGATTCAGAGGAGAATTCCTTCAGGATTCTGAAGAGAATCTTTTCAGGATTCTGAGGAAAATCCTTTCAGGATTCTGAAGAGAATCCTTTCAGGATTCTGAGGAGAATCCTTGCAGGATTCTGAGGAGAATCCTTGCAGGATTCTGAGGAGAATCCTTGCAGGATTCTGAGGAGAATCCTTGCAGGATTCTGAGGAGAATCCTTGCAGGATTCTGAGGAGAATCCTTGCAGGATTCTGAGGAGAATCCTTTCAGGATTCTGAGGAGAATCCTTGCAGGATTCTGAGGAGAATCCTTCCAGGATTCTGAGGAGAAGCCTTGCAGGATTCTGAGGAGAATCCTTGCAGGATTCTGAGGAGAATCCTTGCAGGATTCTGAGGAGAATCCTTGCAGGATTCTGAGGAGAATCCTTGCAGGATTCTGAGGAGAATCCTTGCAGGATTCTGAGGAGAATCCTTGCAGGATTCTGAGGAGAATCCTTGCAGGATTCTGAGGAGAATCCTTGCAGGATTCTGAGGAGAATCCTTGCAGGATTCTGAGGAGAATCCTTGCAGGATTCTGAGGAGAATCCTTGCAGGATTCTGAGGAGAATCCTTGCAGGATTCTGAGGAGAATCCTTGCAGGATTCTGAGGAGAATCCTTGCAGGATTCTGAGGAGAATCCTTGCCGGATTCTGAGGGAATCCTTCCCGAATTCTGAGGAGAATCCTTTCAGGATTCTGTGGAGAATCCTTGCAGGATTCTGAGGAGAATTCTTTGAGGATTCTGAGGAGAATCCTTGCAGGATTCTGAGGAGAATCCTTGCAGGATTCTGAGGAGAATCCTTGCAGGATTCTGAGGAGAATCCTTGCAGGATTCTGAGGAGAATCCTTGCAGGATTCTGAGGAGAATCCTTGCAGGATTCTGAGGAGAATCCTTGCAGGATTCTGAGGAGAATCCTTGCAGGATTCTGAGGAGAATCCTTGCAGGATTCTGAGGAGAATCCTTGCAGGATTCTGAGGAGAATCCTTGCAGGATTCTGAGGAGAATCCTTGCAGGATTCTGAGGAGAATCCTTGCAGGATTCTGAGGAGAATCCTTGCAGGATTCTGAGGAGAATCCTTGCAGGATTCTGAGGAGAATCCTTGCAGGATTCTGAGGAGAATCCTTGCAGGATTCTGAGGAGAATCCTTGCAGGATTCTGAGGAGAATCCTTGCAGGATTCTGAGGAGAATCCCTTCAGGATTCTGAGGAGAATCCTTTCAGGATTCTGAGAAGAACCCTTTCAGGATTCTGAGAAGAACCCTTTCAGGATTCTGAGAAGAACCCTTTCAGGATTCTGAGGAAAACCCTTTCAGGATTCTGAGAAGAATCCTTTCAGGATTCTGAGAAGTATCCTTTCAGGATTCTGAGAAGAATCCTTTCAGGATTCTGAGAAGAATCTTTTCAGGATTCTGAGAAGAATTTCAGGATTCTGAGAAAAATCCTACCAAAATTCTGAGGAGAGTCCTTCCAGGATTCTGAGGAGAATCCTTCCAAAATTCTGAGAAGAATCCTTTCAGGATTCTGAGGAGAATCCTTCCCGGATTCTGAGGAGAATCCTTCCCGGATTCTGAGGGAATCCTTCCCGAATTCTGAGGAGAATCCTTTCAGGATTCTGTGGAGAATCCTTGCAGGATTCTGAGGAGAATTCTTTCAGGATTTTGAGGAGAATCCTTCCAGGATTCTGAGAAGAATCCTTCCAGGATTCTGAGGAGAATCATTCCAGGATTCTGAGGAGAATCCTTCCAGGAATCTGAAGAGTATTCTTTCAGAATTCTGAAGAGAATTCTTTCAGGATTCTGAGGAGAATCCTTCAGGATTATGAGGAACAAATCCAAAAAAACTCGTAGACGAATCGCAAGAAAGAAATCCTGAAAGGATTACCCGAATCAACTTCTGGAGGAATCCCTGGAAGGTACATCAGCATGAAGAATGGCCTCCTGGATGCACCTCTAGAAGGAATGCCTGAAGGAATCACAGATGAATTGCAGATAGACGACGAACCCTTAGTGATAAAGATCTTTATGTATTCTTGAGCTGTATGACTGCTGATGGCCACAGTAGGCTATCGGTAGCCAAACTCGCCCGACTAAAGTACATTCAAGGCTATTTCCGCAGAGATTTACACATTGGGGTTTGTGGCTCACACACCGCCATCAGCCATCTAGCTAGAGTAGCCCATGACCATGACTTTGGCATTGGAAGCTTCGGTGAAAGTACCTATACCTGCACTGAACATGGTTGATTACCATGGTTCGTTGAGCAAACCCTGTCTGGTGTTTGACCGGCTGGCCTACTGCGATGTCCGTCCGTCCAATTGCGATTGATTTATTTTATTGAAAAGGAACCGATCGGTGTGGTGTTAATTCACCGCTTTGTTTTGCGGCGGCAAGTTTCTACCTGCCAAGAAAATGAGAAAACCTCCGAAGGAGGACGACCTTGGCGGTTCGCGCCAAGTTAGGTACGACTTCCAGCTGCTAGTCTGTCAGATCACCCCCCAAAATCATCGTTCGGTTTGGAGTTGTTATGACGTTTGAGTTACTCGGCTGCCCAGTTGCCCTTCGGCTAACATTGGCGTGTCGTGTTCCGTGTCGTCGAATACCTCCACCTTGAGTAGATAGCAATAATTCAGAAGCGATTTATACTGATTGGAAATCGGCGCTGACTGACCACACGACAACGACGACAACGAGGTAATCAAAACCACGCGGTGGTGCAGCAGCAGGGGGTCATTTCATCACACAAATAAACATTCTGATTGACGGCTATTATGGGTAGTTTCCTTGCTTGCGCGAGGGATTTGTTCTTCCGAGGAATGTTAGTTAGCTACGTTGCACTGCACAAGGTATGAGTTGTCTCGCGTGCCTCTAATGTTGAACCGTGGAAACGGTGCACAGTGGGAAAAAACCGACCCAAAAAGGCACCTAATTATTGCGGCTGATTGCGATCTTTGAAGCCCATCTTTTCCGAATGGAAAAATGCCAAGGAATCGATTGGTGATAGTTTCATTCACCGGAATTGAGTGTAAGTGTCCATTTTGCCCCATTTTCCCCTAAAAAACACTGTTTTCCTGAATTAAATAATGGTTTCAACTGATTGCGGCTAACCAACCAATTTTTTATTGATGTAGAATTGACAGATGCATTTTATGGAGCATACCTCGATCTGTGTCTTTGACTGGAAGTGCCCATTTTGCCTCATTTTCCCCTAAAATACAGTTATGCTGAATTAAAAAATAGTTTCAACTGGTTGCGGCCAACCAACCAATTTTTACCTGATGTAGAATTAACCGGCACTTACTTTAAGGTGCACCTCGTTCTGTGTCTTTGTGTGGTAGTGCCCATTTTGCTCCATTTTCCCCTAAACTACGGATTTTCTGGATTTAAAAATAGTTTCAATTGATTGCAGCTAATCCATATTTTTTCCTGATGTAGAATCGACCTATGCATACTATGGGATACACCTCGCGCTATGCGTTAGTCTGAAATTGCCCGTTTAACCAATTTTTCCCTAATTAGTTCCAACTAATTGCGGTTAACCAAGCATTTTTTTCCTAATGTGAAATTAATCGATGCATTATGACTAGAAGTGCCCATTTCCCCCTTTACCCCCTAAACACTGTTTTTCTCGTTTGAGAAACAATTTCAACTTGTTTAAGCTAACAAGCTAAGCAATTTAAGTTAACAGCTTAAGCTAACAAAACAAGTTTTTCCTCATGTAGAATTGATCAGAGCATATTATCAGACAAACTTTGTGTCATTCATTGGAGGTGGTCATGTTGACCTATTTTCCCCTAAAACACTGTTTTAGTTAATTGGAACAAACTTTTTAACCCAGAAAACAGTATTTTAGGGGAAAATGGGGTGAAACGGGCAATTTCAGACTAACGCATAGCGCGAGGTGTATTCCATAATATGCATAGGTCGATTCTATTTCAGGAAAAAATATTGGTTAGTTGCAATCAATTGAAACTATTTTTAAATCCAGAAAACCCGTAGTTTAGTAGCTGCACTCAGTTGAAACATGTCTTTAATTCATAAAAATAGTATTTTTAGGGGAAAATGGGGGCAAAATGGGTACTTCCAGTCAAAGACACAGATCGAGGTGCGTCCCAAAGTATGCGCCGGTTAATTCTGAAACAGATTGAAAATGGTTGGTTAGCCGCAATCAGTTAAAACTATTTTTTAATCCAGAAAAACAGTATTTATAGGGGAAAATTGTGCAAAATGAGCACTTCCAGTCAAGGACACGGGAAGAGGTGTGTCTCAAGAAATGCACCTGTCAATTCTACATCAAGAAAAAATGGTAGGTAAGCCGCGATCAGTTGATACTAATCTTTAATTCAGAAAAAAAAACAGTATTTTTAGGGGAAAATGAGGCAAAATGGGCACTTCTAGTCAATGACATATATCGAGGTGCACTCCAAAGTATGTGCCGGTTAATTCTACATCAGGTAAAAATTGGTTGGTTGGCCGCAACCAGTTGAAACTATTTTTTAATTCAGAATAACAGTATTTTAGGGGAAAATGAGGTAAAATGGGCACTTTCATTCAATGACATTAATCAAGGTGTGTCCCATAGAATGCACCTGTAAATTCTTCATCAAGAAAAAAATGGTTGGTTAGCCGCAATCAGTTGAAACTATTTTATAATCCAGAAAAACAGTATGTTTAGGGGAAAATGAGGCAAAATGGGCACTTCCAGTCAAAGACACAGATCGAGGTATGCTCCATAGAATGCACCTGTCAATTCTACATCAATAAAAAATTGGTTGGTTAGCCGCAATCAGTTGAAACCATTATTTAATTCAGAAAAACAGTGTTTTTTAGGGGAAAATGGGGCAAAATGGACACTTACACTCAATTCCGGTGAATGAAACTATCACCAATCGATTCCTTGGCATTTTTCCATTCGGAAAAGATGGGCTTCAAAGATCACAATCAGCCGCAATAATTAGGTGCCTTTTTGGGTCGGTTTTTTCCCACTGTGCGGTGGAAGAAAATGCCCAAACGAGCAGCCGTAATGGGACCAGTAATGGGTCAATCGCATGATCACAGGAAATTGCATTTCGCGCAAAACAACAATATGAGTGAGGTAGCCAGCTGCCCAATTTGACAATTGATTGTTGACATGGCTGGAAGCTCTATAGGATAAGATGCGTCACGTAGTCAGCCAATTTGAAACCAATTCGATGGTTTCGGGGTTAAGGGCTGTTTGCAGTTCAGAAGGAATTTTTCGGCCTATCTTGATGCATGGGGAATTCCTTGCCTGAATCGCCCAAGAAACCGTTTTTTTCTTCGATCACAGAACTGCGTACTGTGAAGAAATGACAGTTCAAATGCCAGTCACCGTGAAAAGTTTCTGCCAGGAATCGGTCAAGAAGTTTCTTGAGCGATTCCTTTCGACCACGAAACTGGGGTTTAGAGTGGGATTTCCATGGAGCTTTAGGAGCGATTGAAGGGGTGTCAGAGGAGAGGTTTCAAGGGGATCTTCAAAGGTTTCAGGAAGCTTTGAGGATGGTTCCACAGGGATTTAGAGAGGTTTCATATGGTGTATCAATAAACTTCAAGAGGGGGTTTCAAGTGAGCTTGAAAGTTTCAAGCAAATACATTAGTTTTATAGAAGCCTTCTTGAAACTTCGCAGAATCTCTAAAACCTGCCTCTAAAACCCCCCGAATCCCTCTGAAACTGACTTGAAAACTCCTAAAAGCCCCCCACAAACTTTTAGAATATCTTAAGCTGTTAGTACACAGGGTCAAATATTTGTCCAAAAAGAAACCAATGCTCAAACATCTTGTTTGACTCGATCGAATTTTCAATAGTGTCAAACTGATGTTGTTTCTTGAGCAGGAATGCCATATATACAGATTTATCTGTTTTGTACAGATTTTTGAGCATCTGTACAGATTGCGTTTATATGAAATACAGATTTTTCATTTGTATGGAATACAGATTTTTCACCTTAATTTTGTATGGAATACTGATTTTTGAACAGTGATACAGAAAACCATCTGGCAACACTGTTCTTGAGTTCTTTTTCTTGTCAAATATTTGACCCTGTGTACAACTGACTTAGGATAAACGGTAATTCGACCAATTGTTCGAAAAATGCCTTTCGGCCTTCACTCCGGAGATCCTCCCCATCTTTTGTACATGTGTTTCCGAGATTTTTGTGTCGGAAATAAAACGAAAGATTTAGGATTGCTCCATTTCGCTTAAGCAGTGTTGCCAGTTATGACACAAACACTCTGAATATCAACAATTGTTCAATATATTGCTTGAAATTTCCACCAGTTAATAAATTTAAGCTGCCCGAGCTTTTTCTCAAAACAGGTTTCTCCCATGCTCTGACTAGATGCCTCACCCCACATTAGGTGTGAATTGGATCTAGCAGACAGAGCTGGTTTGGGAGCCTCCCTTCTCTGACGAAAGCAGCAGCGCTGCTGCTGCTGCCTGCTACTACTAAATGAAGCAGCCCACCTTCGATGTTGAAACAATCCGTCGTCGTTGTCGTCGATTGCAACATGATGGCAGCCAGCAGCAGCATTGGAAGTGTGACCTCCAAATCCAAATCACACACACTCTACCTCTGACTGTCACCAATTTGAATTCGGTTGGTTTCGATTGACAAAATCCCCCTTTGGCGCACCAGTCGAACCGACACCGATAGCCTAGAGGGTTGTTGGATCGCGCACATTGCACTGCTCGCTGACTGACTGTTGGCGATCTATCACTGCACCTTCCCAGAGAGCTTACCAACCAAGTGGTGGTGATGATGGTGGCCCGGATGACACAAACCAATCAAGCAAAATAGGTATCCAAAAAGCACTTGGGTAACTTCTTTAGGCTCGAAAACTGATCGCGTCGACGATGACGCTGTTTGGCTGTAGCGTCGTTGATCATCACCACCGGGAGCGATGGAATGGCACCCAGAAGGTCCATCGGAAAGCCAAAACTGTAGACAACGTGGTGCGTGAACCACGTGCTTGTGCACCTAGATCGACAATGATTCTGAGATGCATAGAGTGCACAGTGGACTGATGTACCTGACCTAACCTCAACACTCATCAGTAGAAACCGAGATGCCCTCTGCATCCCCACAGTGGTCTCGGGAAGTAGTAATCGATAGTGGGGTACCATAAGGTAACAGATGACAATATGAAATTCGATTTATGATCACATCTCTTCAAAGAATGATACCACTGTGCAGAGATGCACAGGCCGATAGATGCCGACCGACGCAGATAGAGCAAGTCTTCTATGAATGAGGTTCAAGTTGTGCTTCTGCTTCGTGTCTTCTGCGTTAGCGGCTACTCTAGTATGTGCTGAGCTTGCGAAGAAGATGACACGGTTAAGAAAGACCGTTCGAAACATTTACCTGAAGCTAGTCACCACCACCGCACCGAAACAGAACAAAGAGGGAGGAGATGACTCTAAATAGTGGCGAAAATATTGGAAACCATTGCGTAACTTTTAAACGCCAAGGTCAACCATGCGCCTGGCAAAGGTATGAATACTTAAACTTGAAGGTATTTCACTGTATACCGGTAGGACGAACATGTGTTCATTCGATCTTGGACTGATTCAGTCAATGTGGGAGAAACATCAGTTTACTCTAAATCACGCACTGCGGGGCAGCAGGTGCACCACGAAACCTTGCCAAGCGCATCGTTGAAGAGCTTTAAAAAGTTGTACCTTCTCTTAACAGTTTTTTTTTTACTTTAACCCTAAAAGGGATACCTTCATAGCCTCAGTTTCGTCACCTCGCTGAGTGTGTTCCATCAAAGATGAGCTCTGAAAGGCGCCTGGGGTCCAATGGACCCCAGGTATCCCTTTTAGGGTTGATAACTTAACTTTGTCTTATAGTGTTTTGGTAAAAAAAAACTCTAATTTCATGAGAGAAACTAGGGTCTTGTACCATTTGGGCAGGTGTACCTATTTTTTTTTTTTTTTAATTTTAAAAACCCTGATAAATCTACCTCTGGTCGCCATTTTTGGACTTCAGACATCTTCTCCATACCAACTATACCCATATTGCATAGTTTTACAATCTAAAACTCCATTAAACAACCGCCACCTTGGATTTTAGAGCACCATATTAGATATTCTGGTCTTCATTTTTGGACTCCGGACATCTTCCTCATATCAAAAATACCCATATTGCATGGTTTCAGAGCCTAAAACTCCATTAAACAACCGCCATCTTGAATTTAGAGCCGCCATATTGGATATTCTGGTCGTCATTTTGGAACTCCGAACATCTTCCTAATATGTATCAAATATGCCCAAATTGCATGATTTTGTAGTCTAACACTCCATAAACAGCCGCCATCTTGGATTTTAGACAAGCATCTTAGTTATTCTGGTTGCTATTTTTGAACTCCGGACATCTTCCTCATACCAAATATATCCATTTTTTAACTCCGGACATCTTCCAAATACCAAATCTACCCATTGCATGGTTTTAGAGTCTAAAATCACCGACGAACCGACGTGACAGTGGTGTTTCAAAAGTGTTCCCCCTAAATTTAACGGTCGACCTGGAAGCGAGCGATCGCTTCTGTCAAATAAGCGCAGACGCGAACCTTTTCCTA